>NC_069004.1:13192405-13214114 GCF_001194135.2 Octopus bimaculoides | reverse complement strand
TACACACACACACACACACACACACACACACACACACACACACACATATATAATAGGTTTTTGTGTGATTAAATGACCATAGGCTTTTATTTCACGTCTGTCTATATTTTCTTTATAACCTTCTAGACTTTTCCCCACATGGTTTTTAGTTATGATTGCATTTGAGTTTACCCTCTCCTCATTACAAATGAGTGTTGTTCACATAACCATGACTCTCTCTGTTGACTGTAAGTTAGCTTAAATGATTGTCTGTGCCTGTGAGTGTGTGTGTCTGTGTACTAACTGGAGAAAGAAGACTCAGGACTGTGTAATAAATATTTTATTTATTCTTTAATTTAAAACTGATCCGTCCATTCTGTTGCTGCTCAGTTTTTTTGAGGTTTTTTCCTTTCTTTGTTTTATGCTATGTGTCATCCTTCAGGTGACAAAAGGATTCATTGTTTTTCTTACCTGGAAAATCACAGTTAGCCAGAAATTCTGGATATTGATAGTGAATCACCAACTTCAAATATATATGTGTGTGTGTGAATATATGTATGTATTTGTGTCTTCGTACAAATATATTAGACTATTAGATGTTATACACCTCTGATCACAATGCAATTCCGAGTCTTTCTTGATTGCACCATTCTTTCCCATCTTTTAATTACTGGGACGTAAACAAACCAATACCAGTCATCAAGCCTTGGTGAGGGACAAACACAAAGATACATGCACACACATACACATGCACACACATACACATGCACACACATACACATGCACACACATACACATACCCACCTATATATATATATATATATATGTGTGTGTGTGTGTGTATGTATGATGTCTATGTGCATACATATGTATCAATAAAAGTTGACAAAAAATAATCATCGTGTTGACTGTGGTGTTTTAATCCATTCCTGCTGTGTCCCTTTACATCCAAATGACTTTGATGCTAATGTAAAGTGGGTACCAAACGAAGTTGTGTGTTCTGTATAATAATCATCTGAAACCCTTAAAGATGGTGCTCCAGTTTGGCCACAGTCAAGTGGCTGCTGCAAATAAAAGATTAAGGGCAACATACCAAAATAAAACATTAAAATCTATAAACTGCTTTTCTCACAGCCAGCCCCCCCCCCCTCACTATCAAAATGTAAACAGAGAGATTAGGAGCAGAATAGTGAAGTTGACATAGAATTTAGTCAGTTGAGGTGTTATCTGATTAGAGTAATAGTTTGTATTTGTTTATACTGTTTGCATGTAAATATATGTGTGTATCTATAAGTTTGTGTGTATATATCTATATATATATATGCTAGAAAAGCTACGTAACAGAATAATGTCTCGGCTACAAACCTACTATAAATAGAGAAAATGCAGTCAAATGGGATGTCAGTGTTTATGGTGGAAATCAGTTTACTTTCTTTATATATTTTATAAAACAGGGTCAGTGGAGTATCAGATGAAATATGTTACAATATTTAGTATTTTTTTTTTTTTTTTCAGTGCTCTCTATTTTGAGTTTTAAATTCTACTAGAGTCAGCTTTGTCTTGTACTGCTACCAGTGCCAACCCTTTCTTCAGAAACATGTGGCTTTGTTCCAGTGTGATGAATTTTTATTTATAAACTCAACAACAAGGTTGTGGCAGTAAAGGCAAGGCACAAGAATAAATATCTCAGAGTATTTAACCCTTTTGATAACAACCTGGCTGAAACCAGCTCTGGCTCTGTAGTACATACAAATGTCTTGTTTTCATAAGTTTTGAAATAAAATCTTCCACTAAACCTTAGTCATAATTTATGTTCCTAACACTAGCTTAATGATAACTAAGTTATTTTACTAAATTCTTTGTTATATTTAAAATAATTGAAAGCAACACAGAGCATCTCGAAATAAATACAGTAACGAAAGCTTTTAAATTCCGATTAAAAATTCTGCAGGGTTGATTTCAGTTTTCTTTCCTCTGATATTTGATGCAATGAGTCTTAACTCTTTAACATTCACATTATTCTGTCAAAAGTAATGCCTTTTATTTCACAACCATTGGAACATGAAGTGCTCCTCACAAATGCAGTTTGTGAGATGGTTGTGGTCTGTAAACAGTTTTGAGTGGGAACCAGAAAAAGAAGAATGAATGCACAATGTGTGCATGCACACTGAATTCATAAAATGGAAGAGAAGAATAAAAATGCAATGTGCATGTCAAAATAAAATGGAAGAGAAGAATAGAACAAGTTATATGATGGTCTGCATACCACGTCTAACACCACAATCATGCAGCTTTGCTGCAATTTTATTGTTCACATTGTTTTGAAGTAATCATGCATTATCTTGTAGCTATGAAATTTTGATGAGGTAACTGTTCATTTTTAGAATGATATTGTAGGATTGGTGCAAGAGGCCAGATCTGGCCACTTTGAGCATAAAACAGGTAGAATATTTTGGCGCATAGCTCAGTGGTTATAGCATCGGGCTCACTATCATGAGGTAGTGAGTTTGAATCAGAGACCAAGCTGTGTGCTGTGTTCTTAAGCAAGACACTTCATGTTTTCATGTTGCTTCAGTTCACTCAGCTCTAGAAATGAGTGGCAATGTCACTGGTGCCAAACTGTATCAGCCTTTGCCTTTTCCTTGGATAACATTGGTAGCATGGAGAGGAGAAACTGATATGTATGGGCAACTGCTGATCTTACATAAGCAACCTTGCCCAGACTTGTGCCTCTGAGGGTAACTTTCTAGGTGCAGTCCCATGGTCATTCATGACTGAAGGGGGTCCTTACTCTTTTTACTTTGACCAGATATGGTCAGTTTAAATCTTAAAGGATTAAACATGGTCTCAGTTCAATTTGGTTGGCTATAATCTTTCCCTATGAAGTAGGTGCTAATATAGGTGCAGGTATAACTGTGTGGTGAAACGCTTGCTTCCCAACCACATGGTTTGTGGTTCAGTCCCATTGCGTGACATCTTGGGCCAATGTTTTCTACTATAACCTCAGTCCAAACAAAGCCTTGGGAGTGGATTTAGAAGATTTCTTTTGAGTTTCCATCTTCTAAATCTACTCACAAGGCTTTGTTTGGGCTGAGGCTATAGTAGAAAACATTGGCCCGAGATGTCATGCAATGGGACTGAACCACAAACCATGTGGTTGGGAATTTAGAAGATGGAAACTCAAAAGAAATCCATTGTGTGTATGTGTGTTTGTGTTTGTGTGTGTGTTTGTCCCCCACTACCACCATCACCACCACCACTTGACGACCAGTGCTGGTGCATTTATGTCCCTGTAACTTAGTGATTCAACAAAAGAGACAGATAGAATAAGTACCAGGCTTTAAAAAGATAAGTACTGGAACCAATACATTCTGTGTCACACTGAATCTCCTTGAGAATTATGTTAAGGGTACACATGTCTGTGGAGTGCTCAGTCACTTGCATGTTAATTTCATGAGCAGGTTGTTCTGTTGATTGGATCAACTGGAACCCTTTTTGTCATAATCGACAGAGTACCAGTTTGTGGACACAGAAACGCTATTTCATTTTTTCCATTTTGTTTTTGTTTATTTCCTTTCCATTTTACTTTCATTTCCCCTTTTTCAATGATGAGATAAGCCACATTCTAAAGTAGAACTGATGCCAGATTGATTTTTCGTATTTTAAATATTTTTGAGATTGAATAAAGGTTTCAAATGTCAAACAAAAAACAGACAAGAATGTTTGCTTCTCTGTAAATGAAAATTATAACATTAAATCAGTTTCAATATGGAATGGGTTCAACAAAAACATTAAATTGCAGCTTGTAGGTTTTTTATTTTTATTAATAAACACACAAAAGATACCCAGTACACTTTGTGGAGTGGATGGCATTAGGAAAGGCATCCAGTCGTAGAAACCATGTAAAAACAGACAAAATGGATCCTGGTGTGGCTCTCCAGCCTACCAGCTCCAGTCAAACCATCTCACCCATGCCAGCATGGAAAATGGACATTAAATGATGATGATAATGTATCTCCCTTGGTTTACACAATTTTGATTTGCTGGCCCTTTGAAATACAAGTCCTACTGATTTTTGCCAGCTAAGTGGACTGGAGCAACATGAAATAAAGTGTCTTGCTCAAGGACACAATGCATCGTCAGGAATTGAAGTCATTACCGTAGGGTCATGAGCCGAATACCCTGACCACTAAGCCACACACCTTCACTCTGGATATAGCATAATGATTGTAAATCGATATTATCTTCATAGAGGTTGTTCATTTCCAGTCTTCTGCTAAAAGCATATTTTGCTTTGGGAAAATATTACTTTGCTTGGGAACAAGTGAGGGTTAGTGACAGGAAGGGCATCCAGCCATAGTAAATTTGCCTCATAGAATTCCATTTTACCCATACAAGCATGGTAAAGTGGATGCTGATGATGATGATTTGACTCTTGATGATGTTGTGTAACTCCAGTCTAGTCTGGCTACCTTTGATGGAATACAATCCAAGACTCGCCAGTCTTAGATCACTCTCTATTCTTTTTACCAAGTGCTGCAAACTCCAACAGAGTGTTAAAAAATGGAACAGATATATTGATTTTAAGTTTTGGGAATAAGGCCAAAAAGTTTAGGGGAGGGGGCAAATCGATTATATTGACCTAGTGCTCGACTGGTACTTATTTTATGGATCCCAGGAGGATAAAAGGCAAAGTCAACCTCAGTGGAATTTGAACTCACAATGTAAAGATGGGCAAAATGCTGCTAAGCATTTTTCTGCTAGCACATCACCTTAAAAAAAAGAGAAACAAATATATCAAAGAATATATTCTTATGATTCAGAAGGAATTTCAGTTCTTCAGTTACTTCCTGTTATTGTTCTTTGGTGTCAAAGCAGATTAAAAGTAAATAATACTAGTAAACTAGCAGTACCTGTTCTGTGGTTGGTCTGTTGGTGACTAAACCAGCATCAGAACTCTGTGGACTCACCTTGCTGTGTGGAAGATCGATGGACATATTGACAGTACAATGGAAAATACCTGTGTTCAAGGATGGATGAACTCAAGAAGGACTCAACAGACCATTTATCAAATCTATAAATGGTGCAGGCTCTATTCAAGATTTTCAGTTTAGCGTCATTGACACTTTTGCGACACTGAGACTGAACAGTTGCCATTTCTCTGTATATTGGTGGAAGGGAGATTTAGCCACCATGCAGTTAGTGGATGCCTACTGCTGATGAGGGGCAAAACATGCCAAAATCACATGATACAGTAGTTCCACTAGCAGGGCTTGATATTTCTCATTTGCTACTATCTCTGTACTTATATGCACTAGATGTCTTTATGAGAGACTTTCTCAGGACAAACTCTGCAGTATTACGGCACTCTTATAATACATCCGCATTGAGTAGGACACAGAATCTGCCATTCACAAATGGATGTTAAATGAAATTAAACAGAATTGATGGTTAACTATTTATTAAATAAAATATACAATAGTTAATTGCTAAAAAAAGAAATTGTTGGTTCACCACCAACTCATTGTCAAACCAAGTAATTACCAATTAATTAAATTAAGAAATTACAAACCAGCTAATTACCATACCAACTATCTGCCAACTTTAGTTTCTTATTAACTTTCAATGCTGGCAAATTTAGTACACATCATTGACTCATAGCTATTTAAGTTTTGTCTGTTTAAATTTTCCAAGTCTTTCACAATGGAGTGTGTTTCAAGCCAGTGAGTCAAAAAGAAGTTTTTTTTACATAATGGCTGTTTGTATATTTTTGATAAATTTTAGTAGAACTGGCAATGGCTTAACCCTTTAGCATTCAAATTGGCCATATCTGGCCTAAATATTCTACCTGTTTTATGTTCATACCAGACAGATCTGGCTTCTCACATATACCCTACAATGTCATTCTGAAAATAAACAATCAGGTGCAGGCATGGCTGTGGTAAGAAGCTTGTTTCCCAACCACATGGTTCTAGGTTCAGTCCCACTGCGTGGTACCTTGGGCAAGTATCTTCTAATATACCCTCAGGCACAACATAGCCCTGCGAGTGATTTGGTTGATAGAAATTGAAAAGAAGCCCATCGTATATATGTATATATTTATGTGTGTGTGTGTGTGTGTGTGTGCGTTTGTCCCCTCCCCCCCATCACTTGACAACTGATGTTGATGTGTTTACATCCCTGTAACTTAGCAGTTTGGCAAAAGAGACCGACAGAATAAGTACCAGGTTTACAAAGACTAAGTCCTGGGGTCAATTTTTTTTAACTAAAAGATGGTGCTCCAGCATGGCCACAGTCAAATGGCTGAAACAAAGAAAATCAAAGAATAATCACATCATAAATATCTTGACGCCACAACATAATGAATGCTAGATTTAAAACAAGGTGAATAAACAAGCATTACATTTGACAGAGGAATCTGAATGCTGAAGGGTTAATATTTTGGTGCCTTGAATAAGTTGGCAAGATGTAAAGCAAGAAATCACACAAGATTTGGTGAGATTCATAAAAACTCTCAGCTGTGACTCTTCACCAATGAGAGTAGAATTGGCTAAAATGAAAATTAAAAAAGGTTTAAGGAACTTATTTCAAGTTGCTCTTAACTGGTAATGCATTGCTGGTTATGTTGAAAAAATATTACAACACTGATGAATGAATTCTCAAAATAGTCTGAAATTTTTCTTAAAGGGCTCACATTGAGCATTTCCCATGGCTTAAAAATAAACATTTTCATTTCTTCCTTTATATTTTTTAGTAATTAAATTTATTTTTTAAACACACGTAAAAAACACCTTTTTGAGCGTGGCTCGCCAGTACAGTGTGACTTGGCCCTCGTGCTGGTGGCATGTAAAAGCACCCACTACACTCTCAGGGTGGTTGGCATTAGGAAGGGCATCCAGCTGTAGAAACTCTGCCAGATCAGATTGGAGCCTGGTGTAGCCATCTGGCTTGCCAGTCCTCAGTCAAATCGTCCAACCCATGCTAGCATGGAAAGCAGATGTTAAACGATGATGATGATGATGGCATGGTGTCCCCAAGTGGACAGTTAATACAAAGGAGATAATCATTTCTTCATAATAATTGGTGGGATTAGAAGTTTGAATTTAAAATTAAGGATTAAAGAAAAAGATGCATAGAAGACATGTATTTAATTTGTTTTTATAACAAAATCATTAGAGTATCAGATAAGATGTGCCATGCCATATATTCAGGTTCTTTACATTGTAAGTTTGAATCCTACTGAAACCATTCTTCATTTTTCATCTTTCTGCAATTGATTAAATAAAATACCAGTCAAGTTCTTGGTTAATGTCTATTTTCCCCCTCTAACTCCTCAATTTCTACCATTGACCAGAACTGGGACAGCTCTCCAGCTTGCCAGCCCTGGTCAAACCACCCAACCCATGCCAGCATGGACAACGGGCATTAAATGATGATGATTATGATGTGCCTGTGTTAGAAATTATTTAATCCATTTAATTTAATTTAGCCTCAATTTTTAGAGTAAGATAGTTGAGTTGAAGAGTTGATACATTAATTGAAGTAGTTTGGCAAGGAATTTGGTTGGGTCTGAAGTGACGGCAGTAATTTGGTGGTAATTAATTACATGTATCCATTGTTGTCATTTTGATTTATTGTGGGATGAAGAATGAGTTTCTTTGACATTTGTACCCTTCAGAAAGTCACTCATTGCCTCATATGCAGAAATGGTTGCACTCTCCGACATACATGTGTATCTCAGTTTGAGTCCTATGGCGGTTTTCTCCCCTGTCCAATCCATGTGTGTTTTGTGTTTAGCCCCAGGTTATTATCAAAGGAGCTACAACTGTGATCAACCTGTCTTTTTATTTCTTTTACTAAGTGGTGGTGGTGGTGGGTCAAACACAGACAGAAAGACACACACACACATACACACACACATAAATATATCAATACATATATAGTATAATTTGGGTAAAAACCTCATAGTGTGCATTTAAGAGGTCTTATGTCATTATTTAGCTACCACATGATCTCCTACAGTTGGGTATATTCCATTGGCTGGATACACATGTGGAACTCCTCTTTACATAAGACTAATTCAAGGATAATATAATGCAAGATGGAAGATACCAGGCTTTAATAGTAGATCGTAGCATTTTTGTCTGTACCACACACCGGCTTTAAGTTGCTGACTTTGTATTCATATACCATTATAGAAGATTATATGAATATAATATCTTTTCTTTTGATTGCAACCAAGCTGAAGCACCACCTGAAATGGTCTTAGTTAAACAAATCAAACCCAGGACTTATTCTTTGTAAACCTAGTACTTATTTTATTGGTCTCTTCTGGCCAAACTGCTAAGCTAGAGGGATGTATACACACCAATATTGATTGTCAAGGAATGGTGGGGAGGGGAGGCAAATACAGACACAAAGACACACACACATATATATATATATATATATATAAACAATGGGATTCTTTCAGTTTCTGTCTACCAAATCCATTCACATGGCTTTGGTTAGCTCAGGGCTATAGTACTATAGTAGAAAACACTTGCTCAAGGTGCCACACAGTGGGACTGAACCCAGAACTATGTGGTTGGGAAGCAAGCTTCTTAACCACACAGCCATTCCTGCACTTATAGCTGACAAAGCAAATATTTGAAACATGACAAAATAGCCAATTGAGTGTCTTCATTTAAATACGAATATTTTAAAACAGACAGCTTCATATCATAGAACGTTAGAGCAGTCTTGAGCAAGTCAGTATCAAAAAGATGAAATGAGTAAAAACATAAATCTTTTTTGGGGATAAGATGCTAATCCATTTTGAGTAATACTCTGACCATGAAATTATTTGATGTCTATAGAATAAATTGTTACATTCCCAGCAGACTACAAAAATAACTGCAATGAATTTGACCTTGTAGCCAAGACTTACAGTTTCTAATTTAATAGCCCTCCATTTATCATTTGTGTGTGTGTGTACATTATTTATCCCATTATGAATATATTTGCATATTTATTTATATAATTTGTTAGGTTACAAACGTACATGTGTATGTTTTTTTGCTCAGTTTTAGGCACATACTTGCTTATAGATTAAGGATAAAACGTATGCATCTATACATCAATAATTTACAATTTTTATGTGTATATATAAGTTATATACATTTAGAAATTTTCTATAGTTTATGAATGTGTGTATGTGCATTGTAAACTTGGTTGTGTATGCTTGTGTTTAGAACAGTCTTCAGTACATTCTATGAGTTGCTTCCTGCTTATCTGGGAACATTTATTAACAACACCAAAACAAATATTACTCACCTTAATAACTCTCTACCCACTACCACCTGCCAAAGTAAATATAAACTGACTCATTCTCCCCTACGAGACAGAATCACCTTCCCTCCTTAACTGCACAACCTTCAATTCATGAACACCTCATGCCTTAAAACTTCACAATGTCTACACAACCCAGAGGCCTAACTATCTGCTGTGACCTCTGCTCCACATTATATAGAATGACGTGGATGAGTATCACAAGCACTTTTAAACCTCACCAACTAATCACTTCCATCACCTAATTTTATGATATTTCGTTATTGACAAAAAAAGCAGCGTTTGTTGCTGCTCTTTAAGTTTTGAGTTTCAACCTTGCCAAGGTCAGCTTTGCCTTTCATCAGCTAAATAAAGAACCAGTTAAGTACTGGGGGCTGATGTAAATTACTTTCTCTGCTCCTATCGAATTTTTAGCTTTATGTCTATGTTAGATATTACTGATTTCAAATTTTGGCACAAGGCCAGCAAGTTTGAGGGAGGGGATAAGTCGAGTACATCGACCCCCAACTAGTACTTATTTTATCAACCCTGAAAGAATGAAAGGCAAAGTTACCATGACGGAATTTGAACTAACAATTTTGCCAGCTCATCACCTAATGGTAGACATCATAAATGTTAGTGCAGTGATGGTAGGCATAAATCATTAGAGCAGGGGGCAAAATGCTACTTTGCAGTTAAGCTGTTGCTGTACATTTTTGGTTTAAATCCCATGATTTACTTTGATCTTCAGCCATCTAGGGTTAAGGAAAATATTTTTTTCTTCTTTTCTTGATCCTTGAGACTCATAAAACTGGAGCTTAACCTGATTTCCTTGGTATATAAGTGACTGAGATTGCAACACCCGCTACCTATCTCAAAGGGACACTGGTCTGTCTCGGGGTTCACTTCCTGATTATTGCTGGAACTCTTTTACAGCTGAGTGAATCGGAACAATGTGAAATGAAATGCTTTGCTCAAGAACACAATGCAGTCTGGGAATTGAAACGATGATATTATTATGACCATGAGTGCAATACCCTAACCACCAGGCTACATGCCTTCATGAGGAAAATCAGGTCTAGTCAAGTTATCATTCATGTCTCCCCACAAAAATACATACAATTCAAGCACTTGGGAGTTTAGCCAATTGACTACACCCTAAACTCAAAACATTCTTTGGCTTTGTGCCTAGATTAGAAACCATTATCATCATCATTGTCACCGTCATCATCATCATCTTCATCATCATTTAACATCTGTTTTCTATGCTGGCATGGGTTGGATGATTTGACAGGAGCTGGCCAGCCAGAGAGCTGCACCAGGCCCGAGTCATGTGTTTTAGCATGGAATTATTAGTGATGGTTCTTAAAATGGAGCTAACAGGTGGTAGTAATTCTTTAAGTAGACATGTCTACTTTCCATGCTGTCATGGGTTGGATGGGTCATCACAATCCTTTTCATTTCTTATTGAGAGTCACTGCTCCCACAAAATGGTACTTATGATTACAGGTAAGTTTGCTGCCATCGATGCACCATGAGGAAAATTTACTGAGAAAATATATTCATTGTATCTCACCATTGATAGTTAAAAACTATTTTATTGAAAAAAAAAAATAGCCAGTGAATTGATGACGGTGAAATGATGACGGTGAACTTACCGGACATGGGTATTTATACATTTCATTTGGCTTGGTTTCTGTGGCTGAATGCATTTTCAAATGACACCACCAATAGAGATGTTGATTAGTCCTCACCAAAACAGGACTAAAAGCTATGCTTTCTCGGCTCATTAGCCAACCACTTTACAGTGTGTAATGGGTGTCTATTCATCACATCAGCACAAGAGAGATTGTCTCACTTACCTCTTCTCTTACTATTGCTCTCCGTATATTGTATGCAATTAATATTGAGAAGAATGAAGGTGGGAGGCTGACAGAATTGTTACTGTGCCAGGCAAAAATTCTTACTGGCATTTCATCAGTCTTTTATGTTCAAAGTCTGAATTCTGCCAAAGTTGACTTTGCTTTTCATCCTTTCAGGGGTGATAAAATAAATATCATTTAAGCACTGGGGGTCAATCATTGACTTATCTCTCTCCTGAAATTTGCTGGCCTTGTGTCAAAACTTAAAAGCAATATGGTGAAAAGGAGTCTAGTATTATGAGGTTGTCTCTTTGTCCAAGTGAGCAAAAGAATACCTGGAAGAAAATCTTTTTTTTTTTTCTCTGAGGCAAAATAAGTATTGGATGATATCATAATGTTTACCAACTCCAGTGGTATATCTGTGTACATCAAGTAGTCCTTTGGCTCCCAACCTAGGGTCCACAAAAGGGGTTTGTGGGTTGTGTTCAAAATTTTAAAAGGCTTCACTATAAAATGTATAATTAGTCTGTCATATATAATTTATTTTAATTACAAATATCTTTTAATTAAGGGATGAAACTGGGAAGGTGAGTTAGTTTTTAGTAAATAATATCAACTTATTGGGTAGACAGACCTTTCAAAAGCACAAGTTTAGGTCTCCAGGAAAATTCATTTAAGTAAAAGAGGATCCCATAAGTGAAAGAAAGGTTTAAGAATTAGTGATACAGATAGTAAGGATTTTGATTCTGGGGCATAAAAAAAAGAAAAAAAAACTGGCACTTCATCAGTTACAACAACGAGGGTTCCAGTTGATCTGTTCAATGGAAGAACCTGCTTGTGAAATTAACACATATATGGCTGAGTACTCCAATGACATGCAGAATATTACAAGGCTGGCCCTTTGAAATGCAGGTACAACTCATCTTTGCCAACTGAGTGGACTGGAGCAAAGTGAAATAAAGTGTCTTGCTCAAGGAAATAATGTGCTCTCAGGAATCAAAAATACAACCTTACGATTAAGGCCAAATACCCCTATCCATTAAGCCATGTGCCTTCACCGGGGCATATATATTGACACTATCAATTTATCTTTGAATAAAGATGTGTGTAACATAGTTGGCAGTAGGTATCATAAAACAGAAGGCTTTTTGAGCTTCATTGTTGTTTGTTTAAATCCTATCTAGGCCATCTTTAAGCTTTCATCTCTGCTTAAATTAACAGTATATTCTGCAAAGGAGTGGTAGGGTCTCTTCAATTATAACCTTTTCACTCTTCACAAAAATGAACATTTGTTTAGTCAAAAAGAGAAAGCAAGAAAAAAATTCACAAAAAAAACATTACTTGATCTAAAGTTGATCTTGGCAGGAATTAAAAAAAACTAAGAACCTCATAGTGTGAAGTAACTAAATACTGTAAGGTATTTTAGTCTGTCACTCTACCATTTCTACTACTTGACTGCCTCCTCCTCCACCATCACTACATCCTAGCTACGTACATGATATTTTTCAAGCATCTATAATAGGGTTCTCAACCTGCTAGAAATAGCTACAAAATCTTTTCCCATACCACTGCATATTGCTTTAAACCTTTTGATACCAACCTGCCCAAGATTGACTCGGCTTCTGTGATATAAACTTTTTCTACATAAAGTGATCTAAATTAAAATTTCCGATTAAAATTCCTTGTTAATTTACATTCAAATTACCAGCTTAGTAGTGACCAAGATATATTTTACCAAATTCTTTATACTTTCAAAATTAATTGAAACAAATGCAATATAGTTCAACAGATGTATGGTAGCGAAAGGGTTGGGGGTATATTGTAGAATACACAAGGTCTGTTTGAAAAGTAGCAGGAATGGGTGTGCTGTGTGAGCTATGGGCATTGTCCACAGTGAGTTCTTGCCACAGGGCCAGATGATCAATCTGCTAGTCTACAAAGAGATTCTGCAGCATTTGTTTTGCTCAGTGTGTGAGAAGAGACAAGAGTTGTGGCAGGACAAATTGTGGCTGTTTCACCACAACAATGCACCTGCTCACAACACCCTGATCATCTGGCAGTCCCTGGCCAAGAAGAACATTGCCGTACTGGAACAACCTCCCTATTCACATGATCTTACTCCATGTGGCATTTTTCTTTTCCCCAAGCTCAAGGGGATCATCAAGGGGACCCATTTTGAAGGAGTGGAGGCCACCAAGGGGGCAGTAACGACAGAGCTGAGGGGGCATCCCATATGAATCCTTCCAGCAGTGCATAGAAGCGTGGCAGAGAAGGATGGAAGAGTGCATTAGACTTGAGGGTGATTCCTTTGAAGAGGAAACCATGTAGTTTGTTGTTTAAAATTAAAATAAATTGTTTTTCAGGCAGACCTCATAGTCTTTGATACAGCCTGCATCCCAGTGCCAGTGCTAGATATGGCCATTGGATAGAAGAATCCCTTTTAGTAGTTGTCGATGTTGCCTTCCATCCTTTGTGTGGTGGGTGGGAAATCAATAAATAAAGTGCCAGTCTAATACTGGGGTTAACTCTTCAGTTTTTTCACAACTCTTTATGGAGTTCTCCTTTATCTTTTACTTGTTTCAGTTTTGTTTCGACTGCGGCCAGGCTGGGGCACCAGCTTGAAGAAGCAAGCAAGCGCGCACACACACACACACACACACACACACACACACACACACACACACACACACACACACATCTTTATATATATATATAGATTAAACCAGTGTATCTTAGATAAAATATCCCTATAAAAGGTTTAAGTATCCTTATTGTGACTATATATATATATATATATATACATATACACACACATACATATGTATCATCATCATTTAATGTCTGCTCTCCATGGGTTGGATGATTTGACATGGAGCTGGCTAGCAGAGAGCTGTCTGTTGTGGCATGGTTTTTATGGCTGGATGCCCTTCCTTATGCCAACCACTTAACAGAGTGTGCTGGCTACTTTTTATGTGTCACCATCATGAGTACGTTTAGCCAGCACCAACATGGGAGCATTATCGCAGTACTGGCACAGGCGGCACTGGCACATGAAGTGATGGGCTTCTTTCACAAAGCTTTGGTTGTGCCAAGGCTATAATATAAGACACTTGCCCAAGGTGGCATACAGTGGGACTGAACCAAGAACCATGTGGTTGGAAAGCAAACTTCTTACCACACAGCCATGCCTGCACCTATAAACCGAACGGTTGTGTCGACTAGGAGTCAAACCCAGATCAACTGCTTGGAAGACAGTGGTGCTAACTGTTGTTAGCAACCATGCTAACCGAGTTGTGAGCCAAAAGGAAGACAAATAAATGCCAGAGTATCTGGAGTGGGGTGGGGTGGGGAATCCAGAGATATTTGCTGTTGGAATTCCAGTATGCCTTTTGATCATAGAATAGATCTATGTATTCACAACTAAATGTGTTTTTTTTTCTTTTCTTTTAATCCTGCTTGAAAGAAAGAAACAGAGATTGGTGGTTGATTTTATTATTGAATTGTATTTCTTGTTTTTATGTCATTTGTTATTGTTATTGTTTGTTGTTTTTATTTATTGTTCAGATTAGAAAATTGCGTTTTTATTGATGACTAAAATAATCCAGCACTGATCTACAGAAGAAACATATTTTTTTTTTCTGTTTTTGTCCATCGGTGTGTGGCCACACAGGCACATATGTGTGTGTGTGTGTTGGTTTGTTTATGTGCTTGTCCAATTACATGTGTATGCGTGTGTATATTTGTATGAGGCATATTTTTTGGGGCATGTGTATTTTTGCATGAAGCATGTCTGTTCATCTATATGTGTCCATATGTGCGTGCGTACGTGCGTGTCTGTGTGTATGTCTGTTTGCGTGTGTGTATGTGTGTGTATGTGTGTATTTATGTATATTTATCTGTACATGTCCCTGTTTGTCCATTCGGGCGTGCACGTTCACTGTATTGTCTGACTCAAGCAAAAAAAAAAAAGAAAGAAAGAAAAAGAGTAGGAAAGAAAGGGTGAGGTGTGGGGTGGGGGTAAAGTCTCACTTTTCATTACAAATCATAACATGGGATATTTTGAGTGTAATGCGTGGATATGTCCAATGAAGCGCATCAAATGTGGCAGGAAATACTTTCCTAACCCATCCACCCACCCCATATGCACACTTTTGACAAATAACAAATCTCACATGTTTTGCTGATATATAATTAATTAATGCACATGGGAATACAGTATGTTTGTGTGTGTGTGCATGCATGTGTACAGTTAAGTACAGAAACTTGCATATTTGCATAGCTATGCATGCGTTCCATACTTTTATTGTCAGAAAACCTTAAAAGAAAAAAAAACAACATATAAGATATTGAGGATCATCGTGTTGTTCCTTTTTTAAACATTAACATTTATGTTCTTGTTTAGCCCCTGGCCAGCCCTGCCTGAGCAGACAACACCGTGTTCGAAAGGCGTTCTACACATTCTCCCCCACCCCTCTTTTTTCTAAAATTTCTTTCAGACATAGTCAGTGGATCTAAGAAAACGATGTGTAAAATGTCCTTCTTTATAAGACTGTACAGTGTTATTTTAAGGAGATTTTGACTGCTATTTCTACAAGATTCAGTTGTTGCACACAACTCTGAATTATAGAATTCACAAAATAGGTGCAGGGGCGGTTGTGTGGTAAGAAGCTTCCTTCCCAGCCACCAGCCACATGGTTGTGGGTTCAGTCCCACTGCATGTCACCTTGGCCAAGATTTTCAACTATAGCCTCGGGCCAACCAAAGCCTTGTGGATGGCCTTGGTAGACAGAAACTGAAAGAAGCCTGTTATATATGAAGGTGCAGCAAAGCGGTCTTGACTCAGTCCCACTGTGCATCATCTGCTCTTATACAGAGCAAGCTGTTCTGTTGATTGGATCAGTTGGAGCACTTATCGCTGTAACCAATAGAATGCCATCATAGTTTGTAGTGAGTGATGGAGAATCACCAGTAAAATTAGCCATGGCCTTTGTCTGTCTTGTACAGGATAAAGAAAATTACTGCTTCATTGATGTTGAGCTTGAGCAGTGGTTCTCAACCTGGGTCCGTATAAGATTTTTGGGGGTTCATATAACACCTTCCATTCAGTAGGCTATATTGCTCCATGTAGCAGTGCCAAGCAACACTGAAACCACCAGAGAATGTCTGAGTTCCTTGGGCCCACAATAATGCAGACACATCTAATATAATTTATAGATAGGACAATTGACCCAGAATTGAAAAGTGTGTTTGTTTACATTTAAGCAAAATACTGAAGGAGCAAGAAGTATAGAAAAGAAAGAAAAAAAACCATTTTCTTGTATACACATAAGTGCTTTCTTTAAAGGCACAACATCATCATCGTCGTCATCATTTAGCATACACTTCTCTCTGCTTGCATGGGTCAGACAAAATTTAAAAGGTAATACGTACTGGAATTGTCCGAGAATGAAGTACAGTATGCTCAGCCATGTGACTTAGTGGTTAGGGTTTTTGGCTTATGATTGTAAAGACTTGAGTTCGATTTCTGATGGCATGTTGTGTCCTTGAGCAAGATACTTTATTTTACATTGCTCCAGTTCATTCAGTTGGCAAAAATCAGTTGTACCTCTATTTTAAAGGGCACGTGGCTCAGTGGTTAAAGCATTGGGCTCACAATCATGAGGTTGTGAGTTCGATTCTTAGACCGGGCTGTGTATTGTGTTCTTGATTGTGTTCTTGAACAAGACATTTTATTTCACATTGCACCAGTCCACTCAGCTGTAGAAATGAGTGGCGATATCACTGGTGCTAAGCTGTATTGGCCTTTGCCTTTCCCTTGGATAACATCAATGGTGTAGAAGGGGGAGGCTGGTATCCATGGGCAACTGCTGGTCTTCCATAAACATTTCTACAGCTGGACTTGTGCCTCAGAGGGGAACTTTCTAGGTGCAATTCTATGGTCATTCATGACCAAAAGGGTCCTTTTTTTAGTCTTGTCACATTCTGTGTTACACTGAATCACCCTGAGAACTACACTAAGTGAGCATGATGTCTGTGAAGTGCTCAGGCAACTTGCACATTAATTTAACGAGCTAGTTGTTCCATTGATTGGATCAACTGGAACCCCTGATACCATATCCAATGGAGTGCTAGTGTGTTTATGCTAACCATTGTTGAGTGCATCTCTTTATGTCAAAAATGTAACTTGGTGATTTGATAAAATGGAGTACTAGCCTAGGAAAATGACTCGGTTTGACTTAATTGACAAAAACTTAAAAAGCCATGAAGACAGTAACCTCAGCAGAAATCAACATGGCTGCTATTGCTTGTATGTGTTTATGTATATTATTGATCTGAGTGTTCGGGAGATATCCAAGTCAGTAGAAGTGGGTTTAACATGAAGTGGTCAGAGCTAAGCTAAACTGGGATGCTCTCGTGCAACAAACAAGGTTACGGCATGTGTCTCTGTGTTGACAAACTGACATTAGGAGATTGAAGAAGATGGTGAGTGAAAGAAAGGTAGATAGATAGATAGATAGATAGAGAGAGAGAGAGAGAGAGAGAGAGAGAGAGAGATGTAGATAGATAGATAGATAGATAGAATGATAGATAGATAGATGCAGATAGATAGATATAGATAGATAGATGTAGATAGATTGGTTGATTGATAGATAAATGTAGATAGATAGAGAGATAGATGTTGATAGATAGATGTAGATTGATTGATTGATAGATTGATTGATTGATAGATGTAGATAGATAGACAGATACATAGATAGGTAGACAGGTAGATAGATAGGTGTAAATAGATAAATAGATGAAGGTGCAGAGGAAGGGAGTGGGGGGGGGTCTTCTCCACAAAACCTGTTTGACCTGTATAGCATCAATGAAAAGAAAACGAAAACTGATTTCACTCATAATGAAGATGAATGATGTTGACTTAAGTATGAGCCTGTATTTTGAAATACATTGTCCAATTGGCCACCGTAGCTACTTGTCAAGATGTTGTTTAGTGAAGGTGTGTGGCTTTGTGGTTAGGGGTATTTGGTTCATGATCATAAGGTCATGAGTTCAAAATCCTGGCAATGCATTGTGTCCTTGAGCAAGACACTTTATTTCACATTGCCCCAGTTCACCCAGCTGGGAAAAATGAGTAGTACCTGTACTTCAAAGGGTCAGCCTTGTCACATTCTGTGTCATGCTGAATCTCCCTGAGAACTACATTAAGGGTGCACATGTCTGTGGAGTACTCAGCCACTTGCATGTTAATTTCACAAGCCAGCTGTTCCATTGGTCGGATCAACTGGAACCCTTCATTGTTGTAACCAATGGACTGCCAGTTCAAGATGTTGTTTAACCCTTGGCCCAATCTGAATGTACAAATTTATACTTATTCCAACCATGACTATCAAGTCATTTTGCATATTTTTCTTCAGATTTAATATATCTAGGACATTATCAAATACATCAATTCATTTCTAAGACTAAGGTGTGATTTGATAGTGGTTTGGTTATTTCTAGCAAAGTCAAGAGACCACATAGAGGTCTTCCTTGTTGGCTTGCGATAATGATTGTAGATTTGAACATGGTGAATGATATGGTTGTTGTTGTTGTTGTTGTTGTTGTTGAACTCCAGGTCAACCCTGATCAAGCAGACTTTATGATAAAGGCGTTCCAACCATAATCAGTCTGCTTTTCCTTTATGTGTAGAATGCCTTCTATTATAGCCCCAGACAGATCAAAGCCTTGTAGGTGGAAATTCAGTCCCACTACATGGTACCTTGGACAAGTGTTTTCTTCTATTGCCTCAGGATGATCAAAGCCTTGTGAGTGAATTTGGTAGACGAAAACTGAAAGAAGCCCATCATATTTGTGTGCATGTGTGTGTGTCTGTCTGTGCTTGTCCCCGTAACTTAGCGGTTTGGCAAAAGAGATGATAGAATAAGTACTAGGCTTACACAGAATAAGTCCTGGGGTCGATTTCTTCGACTAAAACCCTTTAAGGTGGTGCTCCAGAATGGCCAAAGTCAAATGAGTGAAACAAATAAAAGAGTAGAATATGCAGCCATTACTCCAGACACATTTCTTCACTTCTCCCCATCTGTTTTCTCTTCTCATTCCTTTCTCATCCAGAATATCAGAGTATGTGTCAGCATTTTTTTGTTGTTGGAGGTGGGGGGGGTGTCTATTTTTAAATTTTATAAACCAAAGAAATCATTAATTTTGGTTAAGAATTTAACCAGATTATGCACCAGGTATGGTAAGCTCAATAACATATATTTACTAGTTTTTATTGGGTTGGTGCATAATTATTGCAACTTTTTTTCAACAAATTTTATTCCACAAAAACAATAACAACATTTAACAAAAACATCTTTAAATGACAGTCTGACCATCTGCCAAGCAAATGGGAAGCAGTAATTGAAGTAGATGGTGAATATGCTCCAGAATAATCATTTAAAGATGTTTTTGTTACATGTTGTTATTGTTTTTGTTGAATAAAATTTGTTGAAAAAAGTGCGCAATAATTATGCACCAACCCAATATTTTCAAATAACACTCTTCTCTCTCCATCTGTGTGTGTGTGTGTGTGTGTATTTTCAAATGTCATATATATATACATATATATAACGTTTTCAAAGTGTGTGTGTATAATATTTTCAAGTGTTTATAATATTTTCAAAGTATATAATATATTCAATTTATAAACATGTCAGATTTTCTATCTTTAGCCTGTATTGCTTTTCGGTTTATATTTATATAATACCCACATATTTGCAAGCATATTTATACTTATATATTGATATGGTGAAATATTTACCATTACTGACCTACATAAGTTTGACTTGGTGTGTGTGTGTGTGTGTGTGTGTACGCATGCGTGCCTCTATACTTTCTACTAAGCTCTTTTTGAAACATTCACTGGAAAATAACTTTACCCAGTCAGTGTCTCCAACAGCTTATGAGCAGACATGAATCATTTCATTCTGTGAGCATATACCAGGCATTTAGTTCTGCATACACATCTACAAGTACTTACATAGCATTACTCAAAGACAATAAATCTGAATTAATAAAAAAACAAACTGAAATTTTTTTCTTTAGATCTAATGCAGTTTCAAGATTTTTTAACTCAAAGATTAGTGTTGATTAGGCTTCCTCCTACAAATGCTGCCAAAATTGGTTGTTTTCAGTACTCGTGACAAATTCTTCATCATCAGTGCCAAGAGCCCTTAATTGAAGCAGCCAGTCATTGGGGTGCCTATCCAAGCACTTTCATAGTTAATTACAGCTCAGTTCATCCCCATCAGTTCACTTCTATTGATTCACCACAAAGAAAGTTCACTGTGAGGAAAGTTTACCAAGAAAATATATCCATAGTATCTCACCATTAATAGTTACAAACAATTTTATTGAAGAAAAAAAACAGTGAACTTTCCCTGCAGTGAATTGATGATGATGAACTTACTGGACATGTTCATAGGCAACCATTTCCACTGGTCTCTGTTCTCTGTCATGCATAGCAGGTTCACTGTGTTCTGACCTGTCCAGTCCTTGATGTTGTCAAACCAGGATTTTCTGTCTGCCCCTTTTCACTCTCTCTGAACTGTGCCCTGAAGGGAGTTGTGTGGTGAGATACATGACTGTACCAGGCAATGTTTATTAACCCTTTAGCATTTAAACCAGCCTTATCTGGCCAAAATATTCTGCCTGTTTTATGTTCAAGCTGACCAGATCGTATTTCTCACACCAACCCTTATAATATCATTCTAAAAGATTGACAGTTACCTCATCAAAATCTCAAAGCTACAAGATAATGCATTGATTAATTCAAGACAATGAGAATAAACAAGCATTACTTTTGACAAAGTAATGTAAATGCTAAAGGTTTAAAATATAGAATGAAATGTTTTGTTCAAATCCTTCTCAGGTTGGCTTTGTCTTGCATTGTTTCAGTGTCATTGAAATAAAATAACAGTCCAGTGTATTGGATTAGCAAATTGTTAGAACATCAGAGAAGATACCTTGTGATGTTTGTACAAGCTTTTTGCATTTAAGTTCAAATCCCACCATCACTTACATGGATAGTAAACTTAATCCATTATTCAGTCTAATAGCACCATTTAATCCTTTAGTGCCTTTAGTGGCATTCATTCTGTTGCAAGCGTTCATATCAGGTTTGAGGATAATTTCCTTCTTTAGCATCATCAACCCTGAAATTGCAAAGGATCATGGATGCTGCTTTTCCTACCTTTCTCTCACTGATTTAGGAAGTAAAAAAGGAAAAAAAGTTTTCATCATCATCATTATTATTATCTAATGTTCACTTTTCCATACTTGTGTGGATCAAACAGGATTTGTTGAGGTAAATTTTCTGAGTGGATATCCTTTCTGTTACCAATCCTTACCTGTTTCCAAGCAAGGTAATATTTCCTCATAGCTAGCCATGATTATTCACAGAAGACTGGAAATCAATGACCCTGTTTGTATGATGAAGAAGCTCATTTACAACCATCACGTGGTGTCTAGACATGGATACACACACACACACACACACACACACACACACACACACACAC
>NC_069004.1:13190227-13192395 GCF_001194135.2 Octopus bimaculoides | reverse complement strand
TACACACACACACACACACACACACACACACACACACACCATAAGAAATAAAAGAAATTAATAAATCCAGGCAGATATCTATAAAGCACACTGTGTTAAACAAATTTGATTAACTATATCAAAACAACCAGATACCAATAAATTCAAGTATGCATATATATGTGTGTGTGTGTGTGTTGTGTACATATGTGTGTGTATATATATATATATATATATATATATAAGAAGTAAAAAGGATTAATAAATCCAAGACGATATCTATAAAGCACTAAGTGTTAAATGAATTTACTTAACTATATCAAACAATCAGATACCAATAAATGCAAGTAGAATAAACATCCAAAGAAATTCCTCATGTATGATAAGTAAATCCAAATATCGCTTGGAAGAATTTCAAGAAATTCAGAGTATATGACAAGAAGAATAAGAATGGAGAAAATCACATCTTTAATTGGTGATTATACCATACATTACCAATGATGTACTGTGTAATCACCAATAAAAAATGTGGTTTTCTTCATTCTTATTTTTGTTATATATGGTCACTTCAGCCATGTAACCACACATGTGCTTTTCTTGAACTTCTTGTCTTCTCTCCAGACCTTTCTGATGAAGAACCATGCTCAAAACATTATATACCCACTCTTTTTTTCCATCTTGTACTGAGCTTCAACCTAATACATTCCATTCTTTCATTCTTTCACTTGTTTCAATCATTTGTCTGCAACCATGAATAGAGCACCACCTTGAGGCGTTTTAATCAAAGAAATCAACTCCAGGGCTTATTTTTAAAGCTCAGTACTTATTCTATCAGTCTATTTTGCTAAACCACTATGTTACGGGGACATAAATACACCAACACCAGTTGTCAAGCAGTGATGGTGAGGACAGATACAAAGACACACACACACATATGACAAGCTTCTTTCAGTTTCCGTTTACCAAATCCACTCACGAGGCTTTGGTTGGCCTGAGGCTATAGTAGAAGACACTTGCCCAAGGGGCCATGCAGTGGGACTGAACCTGGAACCATGTGGCTGGGAAGCAAGCTTCTTACCACACAGCCACCCCTGTGCCATGTGTATGTCCATTTGACTTTTGTTATTTTTAATTTTCAATTTGCCTACATATATACATAATAAATGATAGATGGGAAATGGACTACACAAGAAGCTTTATGACTCACAACTATTTTAACATATCTTGCATCAACCCTTCATGGGTGGGGAACTATACAACTAGTTGTGGTGCATCCTTGGTATAGTTGTGGTGCATCAGGTGATGTAATGAGAGGTAGCTAATTAAATGAACTCTGTGTCGCCCGGATTTTAATATAGAATGTTGTTAGTGACCGTAGGTTTAAGCCGTTGGGCAAGAATGGTGAGGGACAGATTCCGTTGCAAAGTTATAGATACAGACAGGGAGTGATTAAGAAAAATAAGAAGAATAGGGAAAATAAAACACACATAGTAAAATACATCCACACATACATACAACAGGCTTTTTTCAGTTTCCATCTTCCAAATCCACTCACAAGGTTTGAGTCAGTCTGCAATTATTGTAAAATAGTAGAAGACACTTGCCCAAGATTCCATGCAATTGGACTCAATCCAAGTCCATGTGACTGGGAAGCAAGCTTCTCAATCATGCAGCCATGCTTACGTTTATATTTTATGCTTTTAAAAACAGTAAAATGTTCATGTATAGAAGTACAAGTTAGCCAGCCTAGCAAATAACCTTCTCATTGAAGCGATGGGGGTAGTCATTATCTGCTTTTCAAAATAGTGCTTGTTTGTCTAACCATTCCTCAAAGAGAATCTGAGATGCTGCAGGATTATTGTGGTTTAGTTCTGAGACGCACAAATCTATTTTGCATGGATCTTCATAATGTCAAGCAGGTTTCCAGGCAATAACAAAGGATATTTAAGTAAGTCCTCCATCAGCGTGTGTGTGTGTGTGTGTGTGTGTGAATGTTTATGCATATTTGTGCACATGTATTTGGGTGTGTATTTGTTTGTGTGTTTGTGTATAGGTATGTTGTTTCACTTTGTGTGTGGTCTCAAGCCACTCCCCCCCTCCTCCTCTTTCTCCTACTTATTAACAACCTTTAAGGAAGATCTTGATGAATGGGAATAAAATACAGCAATATCTACAACAAAGATAAGAAC
>NC_069004.1:13189812-13190217 GCF_001194135.2 Octopus bimaculoides | reverse complement strand
CCTACTTATTAACAACCTTTAAGGAAGATCTTGATGAATGGGAATAAAATACAGCAATATCTACAACAAAGATAAGAACAGAACAAAAAAAAAGAAAAAAAACAACACTTGGTCCTAAGAACAACAACAACAACAATAAAAACAAACATTGCCAAGAACAGCAGCAATATCAACAACTACAACAAGAATTTTGAATAATACAAAGAATTGAACGAGCAAAAAAAAACAAAAACAAAGAAGACAGGACCAAGAACAAATGCTCTTGGGATGTGGGGAAACAAGACGTACTTATGCATGTGTGTACATATTTATGCAACAGTAACTATATGTGTACGTGTATACACATTTCACTTGTAAATGTCATGTGCACAGAGCATTGTATTCTTACTATATATATATATATAT
>NC_069004.1:13183526-13189802 GCF_001194135.2 Octopus bimaculoides | reverse complement strand
GACTTTGTCTTTCATTCTTTTGGGGTCAAAAATATTAAGTAACAGTCAAGCACTGGGGTTCATGTAATCGACTTATCTCTCCCCACAAAATGCAGGCCTTGTGCCTATAATAGAAAGGATTATTATTATTATTATTATTATTATTATTTAGGCTCATTATTATTGTATCTTCAAATTATTTATTTGTTATAATGTAAATATTTAATATTTAGTAGACATGCCCTTTGCATCTTTCAATGCAAGGACCCTATTAGGCATGTTACCGATCAGATGATGAATATTCTCTTGCAGAATTTCTTGCCAAGTTTCATGCAGTAATTTCAAAAGATCTGGCTTTGAAGATGCTTTCTTGTTCTTTTTATGAAGTGTCCTGGCCATTATGTCCCAGAGGTGTTCAATAGGGTTTGTATCTGGTGACTGACTTGTCCATGGAAGCTTTTTAATGCCATTCTCATCCAACAAATCTAGGATCATTTTAGCCATGTGACAAGGAGCCCCATCTTCCATGAATAAAGAGTCTTCTTTAATCATTTCACCACTAGAGAAGATTGGAAGGAGTCCTTTCTGCTATATGGACACATATTTATCTGAGTTTATGTTTCCATCACGCTCCACCAGCTCTGATCAACCATTGCTCCAAATTGCTCCCTAGAGCCATGTTTCATTGTTGGTTGCAATCTTTCCACATCAAATTCTTGATCACTGTCTCTAGATCCACACTTGATCACTGTTAGGAAATACAGCAAATCTGGATTCATTAGAAAATATAACAGTGTCCCAAAATGCTAGTGGCTTCTCCACCAACTCACTGGCCCAATCTTTTCTTCACTTGATGTTGGCTGGTCACCAAGTAATCAAGTTTGTGGAGATACCTAACAACTGTTCTGGGACTGACATCAACTTGTTCTGCTATGTCAGAGGCCTTGCAACAAGAATTATCCTCCACACTTCTCTTAACAAAGAGAAGTGTCTTGTCAGAGGGCCCTGGTTGATCTGGGTGAGGTGATGTGGACTCCTTCCTCTCCCTGGTAAATTGCATAATCACTCTAATAAATGTAGAAAGTGGGATCCCAAGGTTTTATGTGATTATATACTTTGTCCACCTTCAGAATGATCCACAATATGGCCTCTTTGAAATTCAGATAGTTCCAAGGCTTCTTTTGTACATGGTGTGATTAAACAGTCACATATAGAATCTGAAACATAAAAATGTCAATTAATAAGAAATATAAACCTTTACAAGTTAGAAAAAACATAAAACGATGTTTTATGGAGTGTCTATTTACTTCTGTCTTGTCTGTGTATATACAAATAAATAATATATATATATATATATATATATATATATATATATTAGAGTATGTCTTTTTATGAAGTTGGTTACATGCAAATGTAACTATAATTCTTTCTAATTTTAGCAATTTTGAGGGGAGGGGGCTAGTTGATTACATCAACTCTGGTATATGTACTTCTTTTTATCAACCCCAAAAGGATGAAAGGTAAAGATGACCATTGTGTAATTTGAGTTTGGAATGTAAAGCCAGAAATGCCACTAAGCATTTTGTCTGGTTTGCTAACAACTCTCATAAAATATCAGATAAGAACTCCTATAGACAGAAAGAAAAAAAAGCAAAGTCATTCATAAGAATTGAACCATGTGTCTACTGTAGATCAGATCATTGTGGTACCACTAAACCAGAAAAGCTTTCTAACCTTTATGTGTCAAATTTGAAGCTTTAATCTTACAAGCAAGAAAGGAAATTTGTATGTTTTGAGTCATATTTTGGAAGTCTTGAGAAATTAGAAAATAAGACTTTTTATTGTGTTGCACAAAGTTAAGTACAACTATGAGTAATAAGCAAGGAAAAAATATAAAATTCCTTACAAAAAAATAGAAGTGGACCGAGTCACCCTCAAGAACCAAACCACACATCTGTAGGTCAGATGATAATGATTCTACAAAACAAAAGAGTTGTCAGTAAAATTGCATTTATGCAACTTTAATAAAAGATTTACTTTCGAATTTCAAATGTTTCTAAGATATGATCCAGAATGAACACAGCCTTTTAATTTCATGGTTAAAAGTTAATTCTTGCTGACAGAGTGGTATCACAGTTGTTCAGTCTATGGTTGTTGTTGGCACTCCGTCGCTTATGACTTCGAGGGTTCAGGTTGATCCGATCAATGGAACAGCCTGCTCGTGAAATTAACGTGCAAGTAGCTGAGCACTCCACAGACACGTGTACCCTTATCGTAGTTCTCTGGGATATTCAGCATGACACAGTATGACAAGGCTGACCCTTTGAATTACAGGCACAACAGAAACAGGAAGTAAGAGTGAGAGAAAGTTGTGGTGGAAGAGTACAGCAGGGTTCGCCATCACCCCCTGCTGGAGCCTCGTGGAGCTTTAGGTGTTTTTGCTCAATAAACACTCACAACGCCCGGTCTGAGAATCGAAACCGCGATCCTATGACCGCGAGTCCGCTGCCCTAACCACTGGGCCATTGCGCCTCCACTCAGTCTATGGTAGACACATGGTTTAATTCCCATGGATGACTTTATCTACTTCCGTGCTAAAAGATCTTTTTACTTGGTATATCATGAGCTTTTACTTAGAAGCTACAAATGCATTTGAGGAACTTCATGAAGATTTACTTTGAAATTTTTCCATGCTTCAAAAACAATCCAAACCACACACACATAATGGTTTCAAATTTTGGTGCAAGGCCAATAATTTCAGGGGAAGAGTTAAGTTAACATCAACCCCAATGCTTAACTTATTTTATTAACCCAAAAGAACGAAAGGTAAAGTCAATCTCAACTGCATTTAAACTCAGATCATAAAGCTGAAAGAAACATCACTCAGCATTTTGTCCAGTGCACTAACAATTGTGCCAGCTTGTTCCCTTTATATGTGAGTAAGCACAGCTGTGTGCTTAAGAAGTTTGTTTTACCCCCAGTAGGTTCCAGATTTGATCCAATGACATATGTCTTCTCATATTGCCTTGAATTGACGAATAGCTTGAGTGAAATTTACTGAATGGAAAATGTTGAAAGCTCTTCATATGTGCATATATGTGCTGGTAAAAATATATGAATCTTGTCAAGAAATTTCTGGTCAGTTGGTGCATCAAACAAAAATACCTTGTGATATTATTTATTCCTCCCTAGTTGCACCATACCTCTGTTGCCATGAGCCAGTGATTGACTTGTTGGAAACCTATCAACATTGATTCTATGGTTTATAAAAGTGCCTATTATATAAAATATATCATCCATCCATCTGCCTATTACTCCTGGAAGGATCATGGGGATAGAGTCCTTATGCACATCTTCTATAGGATTCTATCAGAAGCAACCACCATGAAGTGTTCTGGATGGATTCCCTAATGTGACCAACTGAGACTATAGATATTATCCAGCCATTTCGTTTTTGGTGTAGCTCTAGTTCTCCTGCTAGTTGGCTGGCTTGAAGAATCCATCTTGCAATTCTTACCCATGACATTCGAATCACATATTCGTTGGACTGTAGCTGTGATCTCTCAATGCAGAGAAGTAGCAACTTCACCTGGAGAGACTGCCTGATCTCCAAGCTATGCACACTGTTGAGTAACATTATACCAGAGACCCTTTGGAGGAACCCTATTTCAGCTACTTGTATCTGTGATCATATTTTTTTGTTCAATACCCAACATCCATTACCATAGCTGAGGATAGGCACAAAAACCAAATTAAAGATTATGAGTTTGGCTTTTTTTACCAACTTCTTCTCTTCTCAGGATTGAATGCTGGAGTTGGTGCATTACTGTGCCAGTACCTACAATTCTGGCATCCATTTCAGCCTTCTGCTTCCCATCTCTCATGAACATAGCCCTGAGATACTTAAACTTCTCTACTTGCCTCGGTGACATTCCACTAATTTGCAGAATGTACTGGGAAGACTTTCTTGAGAGAACCAATATCTCAGTCTTTGGAACACTAATTTTCACCCCTGCCTTGCAGCACTCAGCAGTGATCCTCCATTCAGTACATGCTAGAAACTGCCTTCTGATTAGTCAAGTAGCAACATGTTGTCTGCAAATAGCAAATATAATACATAAAATTGCATGACATGGTAATTTTTCTCTGAAGTTTTGTGTTTAAGGCTGTTATATCCCATACTCTGTGTATTTGTGTGTGTCTATTGAACTCCAGCTTTGTGTATGTATTATTGTATCTGTATGTGACTATTGTATATCTACTTTGTATATATTTTATTGTTGAACTATCTTGTGTGTGTGTCTACGTACAAACATATGCAGAGTGTGTGTGCTTCCTCATCTATATAAGCTACTGTATGTGTGAAGAGCAGTCAAATGTGTGTTAAATTTATCTTCGTACAATTGGTTGTTCTAGAAAGAAAAAAAAAATAATAATAAATGAAGGACTTTTTCCTGAGTCTCACTCTTGAGTGGGACTTGACATTAATGCTCTGCTTCAGGTCACATGAGTTAAGTGTAAGTCAGCCATCTTTGTTATATTTATAGATTTTCATAAAAAGAAAAAATAGTAAAGAAAACAGACAAGCTCCTTAACTTTTTTGCCTTAGCATAGTTGAGTAATCCTTCCTTTTATTTTAATTGGATAATAATTAAGTGTTTTAATAATTGTGCTTGTTGTGAGTCCCAGCTCCACCCTGACCCAGGAGCAAAACTATGACCAAAGACATTCCACTCTCGACCATTCTGTTTTAGTAGGTACCCTCTAGTTTTTACATTATTTAATATGCTCTTTCCTGATATGAAATAGCTGACCATGTAATAGAGGCTCCCTCGCTGAATCGAAGGGTTTTTGGTGTCCAGTGGGTGATGCAAAGATCTTGCTTTCATGTGCAAATCTTGATGTCTTTCAGCAGATCTTAGATAAAAGACTTTGAATCTTGTCATAAACTTGTCTTTTTTTTTCTTTCTTTTTTTGTTTTTGCAATCCTTTATCTTTTACTTGTTTCAGTCATCAGACTGCAGCCATGCTGGAGCACTGCCCTGAAGAATTTTAAGTGGAATGAATCAACCCCAGTACTTTTTTCTTTGAAGCCTGGTTCTTATTCTCTCAGTCTCTTTTGCTGAACTACTAAGTTACGGGGGGGCATAAACACACCAATACCAGTTATGTGGTGGTGAGGGATAAACAAACACACACACACACACACACACACACACACACACACATTTAATGGGCTTCTTTCAGTTTCTGTCTACCAAGTCCACTCACAAGGCTTTGGTTGATCTGGAGCTAAAATAGAAGACACTTGCTCAAGGTGCCATGCAGTGGGATTGAACCCAGAACCATGTGGCTGAGAAGCAAGCTTTTTACCACACAGCTACACCCGCACCTAACAAAATTTTTTTTTTACAAGTTAATTCTTAGCATCCTGTTGAAAATATTCATGTCAAAGCCCCAGCCCAGCTCAATCATGTTATGATTCTGTAAGTTAGGAGCTACAAATTTCAGAAGGGACTTTGTTGGAGACATGGAAACTCTTTGCATGGAATTCCTTATTCTAGTTGTTCTTTAACCCTTCAGCATTCAGATTTCTCTGCCAAATATAATGCATATCTACTTACAATCAATCATGCATTATCTCGTAGCTTCAAGATTTTGCTGATGTAATTGTTTATTTTTAGGATGATATTGTAGGGTAGGTATGAGAGGCTGGATCTGGCCAGTTTGAACATTAACCCTTTAGCATCCAAATTCCTCTGTTAAATGATTTTTTTTAATCTCATTGTTTTGAATTAATCATGCATTATCTCTTAGCTTCAAGTTTCTAATGCTGTGATTGTTTATTTTTAGAATGACATTGTTGGGTAAGTGTGAGAAGCTGGATCTGACCAGTTTGAACATAAAACTGATAGACTATCTGGGCTGGATATGGCTGGTTTAAATGCTAAAGGATTAAACAGGTAGAATATTTGGGCTGGATATTGTTGGTTTAAATGTTAAAAGGTCAACCCTGATCAAATAAACCCATAATCGGCCCTCATTCAGCAGAATTTTTTAGTTTTTCTTCTAAAGCATAGTTTACTGTATCAAATGTTTACTTCGTTTTCTTTTGAGCCATTTACGTAGGATTTGATAGGAACTTAGATGCTGTTTCTAACATGTCAGACAAGAATAATTACTTAAAAGTTGTCTCTCTTTCACCTCCCTCATTCTCTATCTCTTTATCTCCATTCTATCTCTCTCCCCCTCTCTATCTCTCTCCCCCTCTCTATCTCTCTCCCCCTCTCTATCTCT
>NC_069004.1:13182141-13183363 GCF_001194135.2 Octopus bimaculoides | reverse complement strand
CTCTCTCTTTCTATATATATATATATATCTCCCTTCTCTATCTCTCTCCCCCTCTGTCTCTCTCCTCTGTCCCTCTCTTCCCCTCTCTATTTTCTCCTCTCTCTCTTCCTCTCTCTCTCCCCCTCTCTCTCTATTTTCTCCTCTCTCTATTTTCTCCTCTCTCTATTTTCTCCTCTCTCTCTCTCCCTCTCTGTCTCCCCCCTCTCTCTATTTTCTCCTCTCTCTCTCCCTCTCCCCCCTCTCTCTATTTTCTCCTCTCTCTCCCTCTCTGTCTCCCCCTCTCTCTCTATTTTCTCCTCTCTCTCTCCCCCTCTCTCTCTATTTTCTCCTCTCTCTCTATTTTCTCCTCTCTCTCTATTTTCTCCTCTCTCTCTCTCTCTCTCCCTCCCCCCTCTCTCTCTAACTTTAGTGAGTTCACTAGGTGTAGCTGTTTGTGTTTGAGAGAAAGACTGGTGAGGCAGGGTTTTGTGTACGTGTGTTAGAGATTCAGCCTTTGTCTCTTGAACAATGTATGATGTTCTAACACACATTTTCTCTGTATAATGCACTTTGTGTGTTTGTGTGTGTATGTGCGTTTGTGTGCACGCTTATGTCATTGCAGCTGATTGCCTATCAAAGTTTATAAAACACACGCACCCACACACAACGTGGAGGACAGATATCTTTATCATTTCTTACAGCTTTGAGGAAATCAACTTTATCAAGACATTAACAGCAAAATGCATCAACAGAGTCAACCACAAAAATTTGTTAACCATTATTACTAAACTAAACATATCAACACCAGTTTACAAGCAGTGACTGTGGGGGACAAACACAGGCGCAAAGACACATAGACACACACACACACACATATATATACATATATATATTTATATTAGTCACAATGGGGATATTTAAACCTCTTATAAGGATATTTATCCACGATACACTGGGTTAATACATTAAATTTTGAAGATATAATCCTTCAGTGAATATATTATATAGAATATCATAAGATCTCAGACATTTATATTGAGTTAAAAAACAGAGATACAAATTGATTTATCAATTAATCAACATATTAACCAACAATTGTTTTATTTCTCAAATAAGATTAAAATTGCAAAACATATAAAAATATACTTTTGCATTTTAAATACCTTATAAGGAATATCATCTGGGTTTTCAGAGGACTATAAGGGTTGTATATATATATATATATATATATATATATATATAT
>NC_069004.1:13177508-13181940 GCF_001194135.2 Octopus bimaculoides | reverse complement strand
ACACACACACACACACACACACACACACACACACACACACACACACACACACAATGAGCTTCTTTGAGTTTCCATCTGCCAAATTCACTCACAAGGCTCTGGTCGGCCCAAGACCATAATAGAAGACACTTTCCCAAGGTCTCACGCAGTGGGACTGAACCAAGAGCCATGTGGTTGGGAAACAAGCTTCTTACCAAACAGTCATGTCTGCACTTCTTGTGCATTGAAATTTTGTAATTAGTGCACAATGGAAAAAAATGTGTGCATACAAGATTTTCAATATGAAATTGCATTCTTTAATCAAAGAAATTTGAATGATGCTTACTTGTATGGATGTGTTTTTGCTTTTCCAAAGAAAGTCAAGAATTCCACATAAGCAAATTTTTGGAAATACCTGTTCCTGTCCTTCTACTGTACTCTTGGCTCTCAACATCTGATGTAAGTCACCTCTCTCAATACTACACCCCACTTGATCAATGGTTTACTGACCTATCAGATCCTGTCAAACTGTCCAACCTATGTCAGCATGGAGCACAACGACAACAATGATGACAATTCACAGCAACCCCCCCCCAAAAAAAAAAACCAGAAGGTACATCCAAGATCTGACAGCTGGAAGGAAAGTGAGCTGCACCTGCATTAGGCTGATGCTCAATTTCAACTGAATATAGTGGAATAACATGAAATTATGTGCCTTGCTCAACGACACAATGCACTGCCCAGTCCAGGTATCAAAGTAACTTTCTTATGATTGTAATCTCAACGCCCTAACCATTATGCCATGTGCCTTCATGACATAATATGTATACACACACCTACTCAGGTTTTGAGCATTATTATTGATGAAGTGTAAGGATGGCTGCTTACATCTACACCAAGAAAAGTTATATTATGAAGCACTGGCAGGAACATTTTAGCTTCTATGCCAACCCTTAACAGTTTCTTGTGAGGCTCTGGAATGTATCCAACAGCTTCTGGAAGTAAGACAGCAGTTTAGGTCTATAACCAAATATAGAGGAACTAGTAACTACAGTCTGTGAGTTTAAAACTGGGGAAAGCTGCTGGTGTTGACAGCACTCTTGTAGAAGTCTATAAATATAATGGGAAGCAATTATTGCATGGTAGACTTCTCCAATTCTTTAGAGCAGGGATTTTCAAACTTTTTGACTTGCGAACCCCTTTATATTTCAGGCTTTACCTTAGGGACCCCCTTAGAAACGCTTATGAAATTTATACATAAATATTTCCTTAAAATAACATATATTTTTACATTTATTTATTTAACAGTATTTAACAAATAGGTTTATTGTCAATTAAAAGATTTCGATTAAAAAACATATATAAGATCAAATTGCCCATAAAAAGTATTTGCTGTCCACTTCCTAACTACTCAACTATGTCTGGCTGCATCAAATTGTCTATGTGTGTGTGAAGATGCCTGGCTTAGTGGTTAGAGTATTCAGCTCATGATCATAAGATTGTGAGTTCAATTCTCTGCAGTACGTTGTATCCTTGAGCAAGACACTTTATTTCATGTTGCTCCAATTCACTCTGCTTGCAAAAATGAATTGTACATGTAATTCAGTTGGCCAGCTTTGTCACATTCTGTGTGTCATGGGGAATCTCTGAATCTCCCTGAAATTAAAGGTACATGTGTCTATGGAGGGTTCATCCACTTGCACGTCAATATCATGAGCAGGCTGTTAAGTTGATTCGAATCAGCTGGGACCCTCATCACTAATGGATTGCCAAGTATATATATAGATATATGTGTGTATGTGCATATATATGTGTGTGTCAGAGGTGAAAATGTTGAAGAATTAACAAAAATGCATTTTGTGCAAAGTAAACATCTCACTTGTCATACCTGATGACATATTTGGCAAAATTCTGACAACCTGTTCCTAATAATGCATGCACACACACACACACACACACACACACACACACACACACACACACACACACACACACACACACACACACACACACACACACACACACACACACACACACACACACACACACACACACACGCATGCACAGAGTTTTGTATGTATTCCCATATATGCAAAGCTGTCTATTGCACAAATGGTTTTAACTGCCGTATGTGTTTGTGTGTAACACAGCAGAGGATGTGGTCGGAGTAGTGTCTGTTTTTTCATTACTAAAGATATTTGTACGATGACTGTGTGTGAGTGCTTGTGAGTAAGCCTCTGTGTGTGTGTATGTATGAGTATGCCTGTAGAATATTTTATTCTCTATAGAAATAAAAGTACATTCAGAAAACTGTTCTGAACATGGTTTGAATATAAAATGCAGTGTGTGTTTGTATGTGTGTCTGAATATGTGTGTGGGTGTGTATGTGTTCATGTATATATATGTATGTTTGTATATGCGTGTGTGTGAATATATATATGTGTGTATATATATATACGTATATATATATGTATGTATGTGTTTGCATATATATATGTATGTGTATGTTTAAAAATTTATGGTGTGTGCGTGCATGTAATACCTTATTTGTATGTTCAGATTTGTGAGTGTGTGTATACGTATATTTTAGCTGTATAGTATGCATGCATAAATGTATGACTATGGAACTATATGTTTGCATGATGGTACTGTTGTGTATCTACATATATGGCTATATGACTTAAGTATGCTAAGAAATGTTTCAAGTTCCCATGTGTATGTTTGTGTGTATGCACGTCTACATTTCATATGTATGTTGATATGATCGTCCGTTTAATGTGTGCGTGCATATTTTGGCATCCACCTTTTTCCTGCAGGTATGTCTGAGTTTATGTATCTGCACTCCCTGCCACCAACACCACTACCACCACATACATGTTATAAAAAAAAGAAAAAAGGAACAATCTGGCAGTGTTGACAGCTGTTCCATGCACTGCATAATTAATGAATTCTTAAGAATGATGCAACAACACTATTTCCTGATGAAAATCAGAAAAATCTGGTCAGTGTAAAAAAACAAAAATAATAATGTTGTTGTTGTTGTTATTAAGGTGAGCCTTGATTGAACAGTTCTATGACCAGAGGCATTCCAGCCATAACCATCCTGTTTTTTTATCTATTATACACAGGAAACCTAACTTCACATTCTCTGTGAACTTTTTGTTAAAGATGGTAGGATGTGATTTGAGGGAGATTTGGCTACTATTTCAAGTCAGTTGAAAGACTATGTAGAATCTCCCACATTGGCTTATGAAAGTTGTGTAGTTTATTGTTTAAGATGGTAGGATGTGATTTGAGGGAGATTTGGTTGCTATTTCTATTCGGTTGAGTGACTATGTAGAATCTTCCACATTGGCTTGTGAAAGTTGTGTACCTTTGTTGATTAACATGTGTGTGTGTGTGTGGGTATATCTATTGTGTTTCTGCACTGTTCTTCATGCTTCTGTGCACTGATATATATACAGATCGCTGACCACTACATATATTTTTTTTCTCTCCTTGTTTCTATCTGTGTTCCTTTCTGTTGAAGAGCGTAGGCTTGAAACGTTAAAGACTGTCTCTATTCCCGAGCGTTATACTAATACAACCATTTGTTGTTTACACCACCTGTCTTTGTCTGTTTTTTTTTTTGTGAATTCTCCTATATATAGTACTTATTCTATTGATCTCTTTTGCCAAACTGCTATGTTACAGGCATGTAAACATACCAGTTATGGAGACATATCAGTTGTCATGTGACAGCGGGGGTACGAACACACACGCACACGTACATATATATATACGACGGCCTTCTTTAAGTCTCTGTCTACCAAATCCACTCACAAGGCTTTGGTCAGCCCAAGGTTCTCCTCAAAGTGTAATGTGGGAATGGGGGCTTGTAACTTTTTTTTTTTAATATAGCATATTCTTGTATGTGCACTGGTATCCAACTACTTATTTTCCATTTTGAAAATGAGGTTGTAGTTGTGGCCGATGCCAGTGGCACATAAAAGCACCTATTGCACTCTTGGAGTGGTTGGTGTTAGGAAAGGCATCCAGCCATAGAAACCTTCCCAAATCAGACTGGAACCTGGTGCAGCTCCCTAGCTTACCAGTTTTCAGTCAAACCGTCCAATCTATGCCAGTATGGAAAGCGGATGTTAAACAATGATGATGAAATCATTTCTGTTTCACAGCTTCAAATTTGAAATAATCATTTTGGCAATAACATTTGATGAATTGTTACACGTGCACAGGAGCAGCTGTGTGGTAAGTAGCTTGCTTACCAACCACATGGTTCCGGGTTCATTCCCACTGCGTGGCACCTTGGGCAAGTGTCTTCTACTATAGCCTCAGGCCGACCAAGGCCTTGTGAGTGGATTTGGTAGACGGAAACTGAAAGAAGCCCGTCATATATATATATATATATATATATGTATATATATATATACATATATATATATATATATATATA
>NC_069004.1:13174053-13177069 GCF_001194135.2 Octopus bimaculoides | reverse complement strand
TTTTGTGGGGGTTTTTTCTCTCAGTGGAGGGAAAATAAGAAGAGCATCCATGTTTTGTCATAGGACCCTTTGTTATTACCAGAACATCCATGTATGGTCACATTTCAGCTTTATTAAGCCGCATCAGCACAAATTCATTCAAGATATTAGTTTTTTTTTCTCTTTCTATCTATTTTTTCTTTCAATTATCTCTTGAATTACCGTTAAACCATTGAAAGCTAAAAGTGAACTCTTTCTCTCTCTGTCTGTTTGTCTCTCTCTTTCTCTCTCCTACTTATGGAATATGCCAAAAAAGAAAGCGGAAAAAGAGAAAAAAACCTTGCATGTGCGAGGTGTCAGATGAAAAAGAGTAGTTAAACACCTACACCTCTGCCTTCCTCTCTTCAATAAGTAGCCATGTGTAGTATATAATATTGGTTGTCGTGAACACCCGCTGTCCAAAGTAGCTTTTTAGTGAGCTTATTATTACAGAGAGTAAACAGATCACTGGTTGTTTAATATAAACATTAGATCTTTATCACCATTACATGAAAACAACTGCCGACATGGCTGTGTCAGAGTGTTTGCGTTTGTGCATCTGGGTGTATATTCGTACATGTATGCACACGTACACATTAATATACATAAAAGAGCATCTACACACACATACGTATACACACACATACATATACACACATACATATACACACATACATATATACATACACATACATGTACACAAATACATACACATACATATATATACATTTATATATATACACAAATATGTGTGTGCGGGTGTATCTTTGCAATGCCATTTAGTCTACTCATAAGTGGGTGAACCTTTTAAATACAGTAATTTGGAATAGCAGAAAACCATTCCAAATTGATATATTTGTCTAATTGAAAACTGATATTTCCGAAGTATCAAATTTAAATTAAATATATAAGAAATATTAAAAAAAAAAAAAAAGGTTACACCCCACTACCTCCACATACACACATGCATCCATATATATCATCATCATCATCATCATTGTCGTGGTTATCGTTTAATGTCCTCCTTCCATGCTGGCATGGGTTGGACCATTTTGCAGGAGCTGGCCAGGCAGAAAACTGCACCAGACTTCTGTGTTCGTTTTGGCATGGTTTTTATGGCTGGATGCCCTTCCTAACACCAACCACCCTAATGAAACCATGGCTTGTGGGTTCCTGCCTATACATGCATACAGTGGATTCTGCTAAAGAAATCCAAGGATGAAGTAATATGATGTTGAATCTGGCAGTCTACCATACAAAAAAGATTGGTATTCTGACTGTAACTTCGAAGTTTTGCCAGCGATGATAGAATCAGTGGAGCATTGGTAGTTGGTTGCATTTTTCTTTTTTACTTTTTTTATTTTGTATATGTTTTGAGTTCAAGTCTCACCTAAATCAGTTTTCATCATCATCATTGAACGGTTTGACAGGAACTGGCCATTTTGCATCCAGGTGCAGGTGTGACTGTATGGTAAGAAGTTTGCTTCCTAGCCATATGATTCTGAGTTCAATCCTACTGCATGGCATCTACTATAGCCTTGAACAAACCAAAGCCTTGTGAGTGGATTTGGTAGACAGAAACTAAAAGGAGACTGTTGTGTATATGTATTTATATATGTGTATGTGTGTTTGTGTTTGTCCCCACCACCACTTGACATCCAGTGTTGGTGTGTTTCCATCCCCATAACTTAGCAGTTCAGCAAAAGGAGTCATTAGAATAAGTATCAGGTTCAAAAAAAAAAAAAAAAAAATTAAGTACTGGAGTTGATTCATTCAACTAAAAAGTCTTCAAGGTGGCACCACCCCAGCATGGCTGTAGTCCGTGGTTTGGGCAGTTTGACCAAGGGCTGCATTGTGCTCCATTATTTGCTTTTGACATGGTTTTAATGGCTAGATGCTCTACCTAACGCCAACCACTTTATAGCATGGACATATATACAAACTAATCCTAACAAAGACATAAGAGGATAAAGACAATTTAATTGATCCTGGTTACTTGATGGCTATTAATTTTATTGACCATGACAGAATAAAATTTGGCAAGATTTGAACTCAGAACCATGGAATACTGCGCAAGTGGCATATTCACCATAGCTTTGGATAAACTGAGGCCTTGTGAATGAAATTGGGTAGATAGAAATTATGTGGATGTCTGGTCGAGCGACTGCACTTGTAATTCAACCTGGTCACACGCTGTGTCATGCTGACCCTGGTTGAAGATTACATTAGAAGTACACTAGTCTGTAGAATATTCAGTCATTCATGTGCTAATTCAGTGAACCAGTAGTCCAGTTAAAGAAACAGGTGAAAACTCATGCAGTCAGAAATTCTGACCGAGATTCATTTATTTTCTGTCAGATATATAAAGGTGTTAGAGACATCTTTTGTTTTTTATCTGTTGTGTTTCAGTCATCAGAGTGCAGCCATGCTAGGGCATTGCCTTGAAGAAGTTTGAAGGATTTTAGTCATATGAATTGACCCAAGTATTTATTTACTTTTCTTCAAGCTTGGTACTTATTCTGTTAGTCTCTTTTGCTGAACCACTCAGTTATGAGGGCATAAACACTTCAATACTGGTTGTCAAGCAATGGTGAGGAACAAACACACACACACACATACACACACACACATACACACACACACATACACACACACACATACACACATACACACACACATACACACACACACACAAACACACACACACACACACACAAACACACACACACTCACAAGCATATGTATATTCGTTTATTCTTTCATTCTTTTACTTGTTTCAGTCATTCGATTGTGTCCATGCTGGAGCACCGCCTTTAGTCGAGCAAATCGACCCCAGGACTTATACTTTGTAAGCCTAGTACTTATTCCATCAGTCTCATTTGCTGAACCGCTACGTTATGGAGATGTAAACACACCAGCATCGGTTGTCAAGCGATGTTGCGGGGACAAACACCGACACACAAACATATACACACACACACACATACACACACACACA
>NC_069004.1:13156240-13174043 GCF_001194135.2 Octopus bimaculoides | reverse complement strand
AGAGTAATATGCTTTTTATTAAAGCAGAAAAAAAATCTTCACAAACTGTTACTCAGTTCCACATTTCCATTTGTTGGACAGTTGTGAGGTAACATGAAACTCTGAGTAACAGTTTGTAAAGATTTTTTTGCCTTTAATAAATGTGTATATATACATATATAAAAGATAATAAGAGTGAAAAAACTACAGAAGGCTTGTGTTACATGGTTAAAGTACATATATATATATATATATATATCATCATCATCATTTAATATCCACCTTCCATGCTGGCATAGGTTAGACGGTTTGACTGGAACTGGTAAGCCAGAGAGTTGCACCAGGTTCCAGCCTGATTTGGCATAGTTTCTATGGCTGGATCCCCTTCCTAATGTCAACCACTCTAAGAGTATAATGAGTACTTTTTACATGCTACTGGCATGGGTGCCATTTACGTAACACTGGTAATGGCCACAACTATGATTTTATGGGTGTCATGGGCTTCTTTCAGTTTCTGTCTATGGAATCCACTCACAAGGTTTTGGTCATCCCAGGGCTATAATAGAAGGCACTTGTCTAGAATGCCGCACTGTGGAACTGAAACCCATACCTAAGTCTGTGAGAAGTGAATGTAAGATTTTTAAAAAAATAGTAATAATAATGAAATAAAATAGAGAAAATAATTTGAATTTGAAAGTGTATTTGTTTTCAGATTGTGTGAAGATAATTTCTTTTGTAGATTCTTGATTTTTCTTCCCAGCTTTTGTTTGTACCATACTTAACTGTCTTCTTATCTATTCACTGATCATGTGAAATGATATTTATAACCTTAAAATATACATAGAAGGATTTGTTTGTATGTGTCTTTTGTGTGTATGTGTGTGTGTGTGTGTGTTGTGTATGTTAACAAGACATGGCAGAAGGTAACTGAGATTAAGAGAAAAAAAAAAATATTCAAATTATCAAAACAAAATTCCACAAGAAATTTTACATAATATGCATATTTTTGCTTCACATGTGGGATGCATGTTATAAATGGTAATTACTCGGCAAAGTTTTAAGAAAAAAATACAGGCATGCATATATATATATATATATATATATACATGTATGTATAAAATGTGTGTATATATAAGCATGTATATACAAATACAAGGGGAGCTGAGAAGTTCCTGGCTTTAAGGGTATTGTGAAAGGCTTGGTTGGAGGTCCAACATTTTGAATTCTTTAACAAGACTTAGAAAAACTGAAAGACTGCTGCATTAAGTATGTGAATGTGAGAGGGGAATATGTTGAACAAAATCATAATTATCTGATCCTCTTGTATTTTCTTTTACCCAAAGCCAGGAACTTTTCAACACCCCTTCATAGATGTGTGTGTGTGTGTGTGTGTGTGTGTCTGATATCTGCATTTAATTGCAATTTTTATTTTCTTTATTTCTTCTTTGAAGAAATTCTAGCTTGTTGTGGCAAATTAGTAGAGAGGTGTAGCTTTGTATCACATTTATCCATCTCTGCATTCTTACATTCAACTCAGTACTAATTAGCATTAGCTACAGAACTTCAAGTCTCGTAGCATTCATCTGAATAGCTGTCAAAGTTCTAAAAATCCTTTTATATATAATTTTAAAACCATTGGACATGTGTTTTCAACAAACCTGCATACCAAGTAATTTTTTTTTTCATGTGGTTATACTGTCTATCTCAGCTATTGGAAGCATATTCTTTACTGCATCTTTTTTAGGCAAAGTGAATAATATTATCTTTACAGCTGTTTCACAACCAGTTTGTCATTTATCAGAAAACACATCATCTTATTTTCTGCTGACAGACAGAACTATGCCAGTAATTCTCTCTATACAGCTTAATAACTTATGCATGCTAACCACAAAAGGATGTGGCCAAATCATAGCAATGTCCCACTCACACACACACACACACACACACACACACACATATGGTTACTCCTCATACAACATACAACTGGCTTTTTTCAATTTCAATCTATCAAATCCACTCACAAAACTTTGGTCAACCCAGGGCTGAACCCAAAACCACATAGTTGACAAGTAAAGTTCTTAACCACACAACTATATCTGCACCCATTTCTACTCAACACAGTATGAATCAGAAAGTCTGAACTAGGACTAAGAGATCCTTAAAATTTATTGACAACCACTGACTGACCATGGTGATTGTGTATTCATGACCACTTTTATGATGAGTATTACTAAATTTGGTAAAGTGAGCTGCTTAACCTCTTAGCACAGTGGTTCTAAACTATTTTTTACCTATGGACCCCTTTGACTCCTGTTTTGCTCAAGGAAGGGGGTCCCTTATAGCCATTCGATGTCTAAAAAATCCCATTATATTTTTTATTAGACATAATTAGGAATTGTATCAAAAACTTGTTAAAATATTTTGTGTATTGTAGAAGTATAACCAATTTATTGCACATAAATTTTGACAACAAAATCTTATATGGACACTGGCTGAGAACCACTGCGTTAGCATTTAAACCGACCATATCTGGCCCAATAATTCTATCAGTTTTATGTTCAAACCAGCCAGATCTGATCTCTCACACTCTACAATGTCATCACAAAATTAAACAATCACATTTTCAAAATCTCGAAGCTTTGAGATAATGCATGATTAATTCTAAACAATGTGAATAAGTAAGCATTATATGTGAGACAATAATCTGAATGTGGAAGGGTCAAAGGGCATACTGGATGCTGAAGTTATAGTTATATTGAATAAAAGAGAGTATGGTCAGAGCTGGAATACATTTTACTTTCTCTAGCAGGCAACAAACTTCACTACGCCACTTGTTATGCATCTCAATAGGTTTTCTTTCATGCACAATAAACAGTTTTATTCTTTTATTTGTTTCATTCATTTGAGTGCAGCCATGCTGGAGCACCACCTTGAAGGATTTTAGTCAAACAAATCAACCCCAGGACTTTTTTTTTTAAAGCCTAGTACTTATCCTATTAGTCTCTTTGGCCAAACTGCTAAGTTATGGGGACATAAATACACCAACAGTGGTTGTCAAGCAGTGATGGTGGGACAAATACAGACACAGATACACACACACATATATGTATGTATGTACATATGTACAATAGGCTTCTTTCAGTTTCTGTCTACCAAATTCACTCACAAAGCTTTGGTTGGCCTAAGGTTATAGTAGAAGACACTTGCCCAAGGTGTCATGCAGTGGGACTGAACTGTGACCATGCTGGGGCACTGAATTGAAGGGATTTTAGTTGAACAAATCAACCCTGCTGCTTTTTTTTTTTTTGAAGTCTGGTCCTTCTTTATATCAGTTCCTTTTGCTGAACTACCAAGTTATGGGGGATGTAAACAAACCAACAAGTGGCATCAAGTGGTGGTGGTGGCAGTGGTGATGGAAGTGGGACAAACATGAACATACACACACATGTGTGTCTTTGTGTATGTGTTATGTCCCTGTAACTTAGCAGATTAGCAAAAGAAACCAATAGCAGAAGTATGAAGCTTAACAAAAAATCAGTACTGGTGTCAGTTAGTTCAACTAAATATTCTCCAAGTCCCCAGCATGGCTGCAGTCTAATGACTGGAACAAGTATAGGAAACAAAAAATTTATTCCAAAGTTATAAGGCTTCACAATTTGTTGGGTAAAAAAGTGGATGTGTGTGTGCATATATGTATGCATGTGTGTGAGTATATATTATGTGTGTGTTATATGTTCCATAGTTTCATGACCTAATTTCCACAATATCTCAGATAGATAAGTACATGTGTGTGGTTTGAGAGGTGGTGGAGTGTCATTCCAAAGTTGCATGACCTAATCGTCACAATATCGTAGTGCAGATAGATGGCAATGTGTTTCTGTGCAAGTGTGTGTATATGTGTGTGTGTGTATGTATGTATGTATACATGTATATGCTTGTTTGAATATGTGTGTATATAAGCATATATATTTGTGTGTTAAGCATATAAATGTGTGTGTAAGCATATATATATATATATATGTGTGTATGTGTGTCTGTCTGTAAGCATGTGTGTGTTTGTCTGTAACCATGTGTGTGTGAGCATATATATGTGTAAGCAAACGTGTGAGCATATGTATATATGTAAGCAAACATGTATGTGTGTGTAGGTCTATGTATGCATATATGTATAAGTGTGTGTATACTTGCATTTATATGCATGTATGTGTATCTTAGTATATGAACACCTGTGTATGTGTGCAATACTGTATTTTTTCTTAAAGATGGTGAGCTTGCAGAACTGTTAGAGCACTGAAAAATATGGCCTTTCTTCCAGCTCCTTATGTTCTGTGTTCAAATCCTGCTGAGGTCAACTTTGCATTTCATCCTTTCAAGGTTAATAAAATAAAATACTAGCTGAGTACTGAGATAAATTTAATCGATTTGGCCCCCTCCCCTCAAAATTACTAGCCTTGTGTTAAAATTTGAAACCATTATATCATCATGTTCTTAAGCCTTTCTTTTTCATTTCTGCTTAGCCATTATAAAGGGTGTGACCATTGACAAGAAGTGTTTGTAGGAAGGTTTTAATCCTTTAGCATCTAAACCGACCATATCCAACTCAAGTATTTTACTTGATTTATGTCAAACTGGCCAGATTTGGCATCTCACACCTACCCAACAATACCATTCTAAAAACATTCAATCACATCACAAAACCTTGAAGCTATGAGATGGTGCTTAATTGATTCAACCCAATGTGAATGAAAATGTTTTGTGGAAGGGGTAGACCCAGGAAGATGTGGGACAAAGTGGGGAGAAAAGATCTTCAGACACTGGGCCTCACTGAGATGACAAGGGACCAAGACTTCCGGTGATTTGCTGTACTTGGGAAGATACATCAAGAGAAGTAAAATTGTGGCCATCCATACATACTGGCATGTCCTTTATGACCATGCCCTCACTTCCTCTCCCAGCTGAAAGTTCTTTGTCTAGCAGGTGCTGGTGCCATATAAAATGTACTCATGCCAGTGCCACATTATATGCACTTGTGCCAGTGTCAATCACATAAAAATGCACATATGCCAGTGCCACATGAAATGTACTCATGCTGGTGCCATGTAAAATGTACTTATACCAGTGCCACATAAAATATTCTTGTGTCAGTCTCACATAAATGCACTTGTGCCAGTGCCACGTGTTTTGCAATCATGCTGGTGCTATGTAAAAAGCACCTAGCACACTCTGTAAAGAGGTTGGCATTAGGAAGGGTATCCAGCTGTAGAAACCATGCCAAAAACAGACAATTGGAGCCTGGACAGCTCTCCAGCTGGCCACCTCCTGTCAAACTGTCCAACCCATGCCAGCATGAAAAACAGACATTAAACAATGATGATAATGATGATGAAGAGGAGGATGATGATGATACATCAGGCAGGGTAATTTGAACGCTAAAGGGTTAAATACAATCAACATGTATCTGTGTGTGCGTTATTAACGGCACACTTTTCCTATAGAACAGCTATGTACCAACATCAGGTCATCACACATCATAATAGCAGACAAAACACAACACATCCGTTAACAAACATTAGTCATGCTCGGTTATTCTCACAAAACCTTGATGACTGGCCATGGAGTCAATCCTAAGTACAATTTTCGCAGATTGTGCACCAGAATCACTGGAGCATGACTGTTTGTCTGTACATGTGGTCTGTGACTATATGGGGGGGGGGTGTATGACAGGATATTAACCTCATCTGTGAGTTATACCAAGGGTGGATGTTTGCATATATGAGTATGTTCAAACAGTTATGAACTTCATTCGGAAAGATGAATGGTTCCAAAGCTGGTGAAATGTTTGTGCATGTCTGTCTTTACGCGTGCGCACACACACACACACACACACACACACACACACACACACACACACACACACACACACACATGTGCCACTTGCATACACATATGCATGCATGCACATACATACAGAAATGCACTGCTCACAAATAAACAGTACCAATTAAAAACATGTACATACATACATATGCATAGTCACATGGTCACACAGTACCAAGCAACTGCACATATGTACATGTACAAGTGCACTTTAATAACAACTGCATACACACACAAAAATACAGTAACAAGCAACCACACACACACAGTAAGAACAACAGCTCACATAACATGATTTCTCAATATCAACAGCTCTTTCTAAGTCTGTCTCTATCTATTTATAATTATTTATCTATACCTCTATCAACCTGCCTGGCTATCTCTATCTATCTATCTATCTATCTATCTATCTCTTTATGTATCCCTCTCTATCCATCTATCTCTCTTGTGAGTGGATTTGGTTGACAGAGCTGTTGTGTATACACACACACATATCTGTGTGTATGTTTGTGTTTGTCCCCTGTCACCACTTGACAACCAATATTAGTGTTTATGCCCCTGTAACTTAGCAGTTTGACAAAAGAGACTACACCAGAATAAGTACCAGGCTTAAGCAAAATAAGTACTGGAGTCAGTTTATTTAAGTAAAAACATCCTTCAACGTAGTGCCCCAGCATGGCCACAGTCTAATGACTGAAAGAAGTAAAAGATAAAAGATATATATATATATATATATATATATCAACTTTAAATAGAGCTCAAAATTGATCCGTTGAAAATACTTTATTACAACAACAATAACAATAATAATAACAAATAAATAGACCTATGTACATTTCGATAGAACATCCAGAATGATTAATACATATCATAAAATATTACAAAATATAGGATACTCCATCTCCTCAGGGTCCCATTATTATTGCTAGCATCACCATCATTATTATTAGCAATACACATCCCAAAAAAAACGAAACCATTCAAATCTAATTTTCAAAGTTGACCCATGAAAATATACAAAACAGGATGAAAAAGTAATATATATATATGTCTGTATGTATGTATATATATATGAATATGTATGCATGTGTATGTATATAAATATATATATATGTCTATGTATGTATATATATATAAATATGTATGCATGTGTACGTATATAAATATATATATATGTCTGTATCTATGTGTATATATGAATATGTACGCATGTGTGACTGAACACTATTCAATTTTTTTTCTCCGTGTTTTTCTCCTTGTCTCCGTATTCTTTCTGTTGAAGAGCGTAGCTCGAAACATCAAAGACTTTCCGCATTCCCGAGCGTCATACTAATACATCCTTTTGTTATTTACACCACTTGTCCTCATCTGTTGTTGCTTTTTCGTATATTCTCCCATATATATATATATATATATATATATATATATATATATATATACACACATCTAATATAGGATAAAATTTTCAAAACATTTTATCAGTAGCCAACATATTTAAAAAATACCTTTTAAGTTGAAAATTATAATCAACTTATAAATAAGGACAAAAGAAAAAAATTCCTATGCCAAATATGCCAAGAAATAGACTCTAAATCGTCAATAGTGATGAACTATATGTTGTTATTGACAGTTTAATGTTTGTTTCTCGGCATATTTGGCATAGGAATTTCTTTTTTTTTTCCCTTATTTATAAGTTGTATATATATATATATATATACACATATATATATATATATATATATATAGTCAGACAAGCACTCACACACATAATACACAAATGAAGACTGAAACACACGACCATATACACACACACACACACACAAGGACACATATGGAGATGCACATACATAGTCACACAAACCCATACACATAGACACACTCAAATATGTACACACAAGGAGACAGGTATACACACAAATATACACATACATACAAACACACAAACACCCATGCTAGCATGGAAAGCGGACGTTAAACGATGATGATGATGATGATGCACACAAATGTACACATATGCACACAAACAAACAAACAAAAAGAACGCAGCTCTGATAACGTACAGAATCAATGACTATTGAAAAGGTTGCAAGATGTAACGAAAATTTTAATAAAATTAAGTAAATGAGTGGAAATTGAACCGGTGAGTGTGTTAGGCACTAAAAGAGAATGACTCTCCCCAGACACAATAACATATATTTATAATCTCAATATAAATCAGATGTTCTATATGTAGAAGATTGTTAATAATAATAATGATAATTCTTTCTACTGGAAGCACAACGCCTCAAATTTGGGGGAAGGGATTAAGTCGATTACATCAACCCCAGTGCATAACTGGTACTTATTTAATCAATCCCTAGAAGGATGAAAGGCAAAGTCAATATTGGCGAAATCTGAACTCAGAACGTAGTGATAGACAAAATACCACTAAGAATTTCACCTGGTGTCCGAACAATTCTGCCAGCTCACCACCGGCAATGACTGTACTGCCCACTCCCTCATTCACTCTGTCAGAATATCATTCTTCTGGAATCTATTTCCTGCTCTGACACTGGTGCATGTAACTCTGGCTGTTATGCTTTTTCTTATTTGTATTGTATTGTTGTTCTTATTATTTATTATTACTAAGGCAGTGAGCTGGCAGAATCATTAGTACACAGGGCAAAATGCTTCACAGCATTTCATCTGACTTTATACGTTCTGAGTTCAAATCCTGCCAAGGTCAACTTTGCATTTTCATCCTTTCGGGGTAGATAAAACAAATACCAGTGGATGTAATCGACTTAACCCCTCCCCTCAAAATTGCTGGCCTTGGTGCCAAAATTTGAAACCATTATCTATTATTACTAAGACAGCAAGCTGGCAGAACAGTTAGCATGCTGGGCGAAATGCTTAGCGGTATTTCGTCTACCACTACGTTTTGAGTTCAAATCCCACCGAGGCCAACTTTGCCTTTCATCCTTTCCGGGTCGATAAATTAAGTACCAGTTGAGTACTGGGGGTCAATGTGACCGACTTACTCCCTCCACCAAAATTTCAGGTCTTGTGCCTGATGATGATGACTTATTTTTGATTATTATTGTTTTTACTCTTACAGGCCTGGATTCCAACATTACACAGTACAGCTGTTACCTTCATCTAGCGTTGTGAATTGAGGTGTACAATATAGGAGAATTACATGCAACAATTAAAAATCAAAGGTAATTAACATTAAGATTTAATTTGTATTGAGTCAAGGAAGGGTGTAAATTGGGGATGTTGTTATTTTTGTCTTTTTTATTTCTTGTTTGCTTTTTAAAATATTCCAATTGTATCCTCTTTTGTTCCTTCTAATACTGTACCAGCTACTATACCTCTGAACTAGCAACCTCTTTAACAACAGGTTCATTTTCCCCCTCTTTCTCTCCTAACCCCTTTTCATGATTTATATAGTTGTATTTGGTATATTTAATTTATGTATTTTGTTTGCAAGATTTTTTATGTAAATTTGTGTTGAAATAAATCTTGTGTCTTGGGACAGTCATTGCACTTTATTGTTAGTTAATTGGTTAAATATCTAACCAACTAACTAATCATTCGTTTGTTTAATATGTTGGTTAAACAATCAACCGGTTGTTTGTTTGTCAAGGTCAAGTCTTGAAGAGTCAGACCTTGAAAAGAGTGTCATTGATGAGGTCACAAATAGCAACGAAAGGACTTTGACAAACAAACAACTGATTTTTACCCAAATGACTAACAATAAAGAAGTGAGATCAAACCAGTGTGTATGTTTATTATTATTAACATAATGACCCTCCCAAGGCACAACAATATTTGATATATGTTTCAGTTAGTGTGTAAATGCCATGATGTATTTAAGTTGTAGACCCAGCAGTGTAAGTCTACTGAATAACTTTATGAGCCAATGATTGTACCATCATTGTTTTCCCAAGCTGTTAGAATCATGTTCTTCATTATGGTATCATGTAATTTAAAGGAGATTTGATAAAAGTGGCAGCCAGATTTTCCTTAAATTGCACCCAAAAATCCTGGAGAACAGATTCTATACTGTGGTCTTAGAAAATGCTATCCCTCAAAAAATTTTTTTTTAAAGTTGGAACGATCATGGTTGGGCTGTCTTTCATTATACGTCTACTCAGCTAGTGCTGACTTAGAACTAAACAACATCACAGTAGATATGTATGTATATATGTGTGTGTGTTATATTATTATTATCATCATAGTTATCCTATGCACAAAGGAGTCCTGCATGTATACCCATACCTAGAAACATCCTGCATGCAACAGCATAGGAGTGTTATGTGGTTTTTTCCCCAAAATACACCAAACAAATATATACATAAAAACACACACACACATGCAAAAGCTCGGAAGAGCAGTACATGCCATGTTCTGTCCTTGGATTAGGATTTCATCAACTGTAGACCCTCCCTTTCTTTTATTGTCAACAAACATATTGTTTATAAACCCACTGTTATTATTAGGTACTTAGGTAAGGTGGTAAGTTAACAGAATTGTTAGCACACTAGGCAAAACACCTAGTGACATTTCATCCATCTTCACGTTCTGAGTTCAAATTCTGCCAAGGTCAACTGTGCCTTTCATCCCTTTGGGATCAATAAAACAAGTACCAGTAGAACACTGGGGGGGGGGGGTCAATGTAATTGACTAATTCCATCCTTCCCTCCAAGATTGCTGGCCTTGTGCCAAAATTTGAAATCGTTATTTGCCACTTAAGTAAAGAGAATGGACCAGTTTGCATATGTGATCCTTTCTTGGCAGCTAGCTCATTGATGAAATTCCTATGGAAGGATTAAAACCTAATGTGTCCTGCTATTCTCTGCTTTTAATTCCATAAAAATATTGTATACATAGTTGTGGTGTTTCCAATCATCGATAAATTCCTTGTTGTGTATAAAATATTTGATATATTTTGTAGAGTGACTGTATATAGGCTGCAAGGACAATATAGTATAAAGCTCAAGAGAAATGACTCAGGGATATCATCTGCTTTGAAAATAAACTGTGAAGTAAGCACAAACAAACTTGATGGAGCAAGCACAATAGCTCATAAATCTGTAAGGCTATACTCATACTGATGAGATGTGAACTAAAATAAGCGGTATATATTTGATTGACCTTAGTATTAATATCTGGAATTTGGAAACATTAGATACCACATTCAATATTATAGAGTATCTAGCCCTACTCCCTACCATCTGTGCTATGCAATTTGATAAAATTAACATAAATAAATAAGCAGAGAAAAAAAATCTGAAAGAAAAAAAGAATAACTGAAATAAGATTTGTGAAACCCAACTGATTGAAAGTAAGTTTATCTGCAAGTTTGAGTGGAGGGTAACTGGCAGTTTTGATAGATTTAATTTGTGATTTGCATTTATTTAACAACCGACCTTTTGAAGTATATCTGTAAACATGTGTGGATAGTTTCTTCTTACCAATTGTTTGGGAATGTTAACTGTCATGTTGCAGATTTGGAACCTGAAATTGGAGGACACCAATTTTGCAGAATGTTTTATCGACTGATTTATTGTTAATTCTTTTCAGTTGTATCTTAGCTCCACAAATATTTACATTCTTATCTAATATACTTTGTAAACTAACTGTTTTTAGTACATATGATTCTTCACTGGACGGATAATGTCAGTGTGCATATATAACATAGTGTAAGAGATTTGAGAGAAAAATTGGGTATATGTAGCATCAGATGTAGTGTGCAAGAGAGAAGACTGCACTGGTATGGCCATGTAATGCATATGAATAAAGACAGTTGCACCAAGAGGTGCTGGTCTCTAATTGTTGAGGGAACATGTGGAAGACATGAGACAAAGTAGTGAGAAAGGATCTACAAATGTTGGGACTCACTGAGGAGATGACAGGGGACCAAGACTTCTGGCGGTTTGCTGTGCTTGAAAAGGCACATCAAGCTAAGTAAAAGTGTGGTTGCCCTTGCATACAGGCTTGTCCCTTGCAACCCTCTCCAGCTGAGCATGTGGACCTGTAAAGTGCTGGTCCCACACAGAAAAGAATAAAGTGGTTGGCATTAGGAAGGGCATCCAGCCATAGAAGACCATGCCAAAACAGACATGGAGCCTGAACAGCCCTTCAGCTAGTCCAACTCATGCCAGCATGGGAAACAGATGTTAAATTATGATGTGCACTCAAGACATAAGGCATATGCACACACACAACATAAGGCATATGTGTACACATACACACACACACACACACACACATGCACAAACTACATGAGGTACATGCATACAAGTGTGTGTGTGTGTGTGTGTGTGTGTGTATATATACACATATCTATGTATGTATCTCTTTGTTATTTCTTATCTTTTCAAACATAATTCAAGAGAAGTAGAACTGGTATTTAACTTAGAGATGATATTTGTTTTCACTTCAGCAAAATATTTTTAAAAAATGAATAACCTTTAGCTACAGCCAAGAAATCAAGTGCACAATGCAACAAACAGGTTAAGCATAAAAAAACTATTTGTTTTAAAACATGGGATGCTTATTCTAATTAATTTCCAGAAGCAACTTTTATCTCTATCGTCGCTTTGTTTCTGAGAAAGAGAATAAACAGGAAAAAAAAATTTTTTTCATGTTGTTGTTTCATGGAAGAGCAATTTAGTAATACTGAAAGTTGTTAAATTAACTAAAGAATTTAATCTATTTTGCGAGGCATCAAAATTTCCATTACACAACCGCAACGCGGTCACTGACATAGATTTATAATGGAAATGTGCCAGTGATTCATTTACAGTTGCGTGACAAAAATTTTGACATCTCATGAAATAAATATAATTTTAAGTGGATTTAACAGCTTTGCATAGTGTCATTAAATAACTTTTCAGCAATTTCATTACTTCAATTTCAACATGAATCAAGTCATTCACAAGACAGATACATCTCCAGAGAATGTTATTAATTCTTTGGCATTTTGAACGTCCATATCCAGCCAAAATATTCTACCTGTTTTGTGTTCAAACTGGCCAAATCTGGCTTCTCACATCTATCCTACAATGTCATTCTAAAAATATACAATCACATCATTGAAATATCAAAGTTATGAGATAATGTATGATTAATTCAAAATAATGTGAATAAAAAAGCATTACATTTGACAAAGTAGTCTGAATGCTCAAGGGTTAAATTACCCATATCCCCCCCCCCCAATATTCTACCTGTTTTATGTTCAAATTGGTTGGATTTGGCCTCTCACACCTACCCTACAATGTTATTTTTAAAGTATGCAGTCATCAAAATCTCAAAGGTATGAGATAATGCATGATTACTACAAAACAATGTGAATAAATAAACATTACGTAGGGCAAGTGTTTTCTACTTTAGCCTCAGAATGACCAATGCCTTGTGAGTGAATTAGGTAGGTAGAAACTGTGTGGAAGCCTGTGATATATGTATAAGTCTGTTCTTGTGTTTGTGCCTCTCTTACCATCACCTCTTGACAACTGCTGTTGTTTGTTTACATTCTGATAACTAAGCAATTCATTAAAAGAGGCAGATAGAATAAGAACTAGACTTAAAAATAAGTACTAGGGTTTATTTATTCAAGTGAACCCCTCAAGATGGTGCCCTAACATAGCTGTAGTCCAATAACTAAAACAAAGTGAAACATAGAATGAAATATTTATACATATGGCTTTTATTTGTGTATTTCTCTATCTTTGAATTCACCCCATCTTTAAGAAGGCCAATTCCTAAGTAACAAATCTTTATCATAGAAAATTAACATTCTGTGCTGGTATGGTTGTGCGGTAAGCAGTTTGCTTCTCAACCGCTTGGTTTTGAGTTCAGTCCCACTGCATGGCAACTTGGACAAGTATCTTCTACTGTAGCCCCAGGCTGACCAAAGCCTTGTGACTGGATTTGGTAGATGGAAACTGAAAGAAGCGTATCATTTATATATCTATGTGTAGGTGTTTTTGTGCTTGTCCTTCCCACCACTGCCACCTGTTGACAATCAGTGTTGGCTTGTTTACATCCATGTAACTTAGAGATCCAGCCATGCCTGTGCCTATGTGTATTTCTCTATCTTTAAATTCATCTTTAAGAAAGCCAGTTCCTCTGTAACAAATCTTTATTAACCCTGGAGGCAAAGTGGTTGAGTTCCTTTTGAGCATTGGGCCTCATGGAGACAAAGTGGTCAAATTCTTTTCGAGTGTTGGGCCTCATGGGGGCAATGACCAAGTCCTTTGGCATTATGTTGTGCTTGAGAAAGACCCATCAAGCCAAGCAAAATCGCAATCATGGCAGATACCGGTGTCACACAGCTGGAACCCATGCCGGTGACACATAAAAGCACCCAGTATACTCTCGGAGTGGTTGGCATTAGGAAGGGCATCCAGCCATAGAAAATCATGCCAAATCAGACTGGAGCCTGGCACAGCCTTCCAGTGTGCCAGCCCAGTCAAACTGTCCAACCCATGCCAGCATGGACAACAAAAGTTAAATGATGATGATGATTGTTTTGAATTAATCCTGCATTATCTTATGGCTTAGAGATTTTGATGATGCGATTGTTTATTTTTAGAATGACATTGTAGGGTAGGTGTGAGTTGTTGGATCTGGCCAGTTTGAACATGAAAGAATCAGAATATTTTGGCTGGATATGGCTGTTTGAAATGCTAAAGGGTTAAAGAAAGTTAGCATTGCAGCAACTGTTTAGCAATAACAATATGGTAGTCTAACGTATATTGTTATAGTAATAACAATATATACGTTAGACTGAATTTGAAGAATTAAGTGTTAAATGGGTTGTTTTTCTTCTGAGTCTGAAAGTTTCAACTTACCATGACTATTGCTTAAGTATTTAGTATAGAGTGTATGCATGTTGGTCTGTTTCTATGTATTTGTGTGTTTAGATAAATAGATAAAATTTCTCCTTTGAAGTATGACATAGAGCCAGCCACATCCAAATACTGACTAATTATGTGAAACTCTATCTCTTCTGTGCGCGCATGTTGACACTCTTGCTCTGCGTCTGATATGGGCAGTTTTTGTGTATGTGTATATTTATGGCCACATGTATATGTATGTTTGCAGCTGTGTGTGTGGAACACTTTGTTATTGCTGACCTTTTTTTTTTTTTTTGTTTCTATGGTGCAAAAGACCTAAGAAATTCATGCGAGGAAAATTTCACCAACTCTCCACCCCCACTCTCTCACTTTCTCTCTTTTATTTCTCTGTCTGTCTGTCTCTTTTCCTTTCTTTCTGTCTTTCTCTCTCTGTCTTTCTCTTTCTCTCCTCCTCTCTCTCATACATTGCCTGAATATAAACATGCTACCTTGTTTTGTTATATAAGGAAATGTGTGTGTCTGCATGCATGCATATAACATGAGACTCTTCAGGCTTATATTTCGCTTGGGTAAGAGGATGCAATACCTGTAGCCTATTCACATACCTTTAAATCAGAGATGGGCATAGTGTTCAGCTTTCTATTTTTTATTGCATACATTTGAAGGCGTCATCAAGAAGAAGAGACACTGCCAATGTTCTTGGCAGGTCCTCCAGTGCTGGAGTCAATAATAATATTCAGCTTGATTTGTTGCAGCAGGTCAGCTTTTGGAAGAGGGGCTGTTTTAGATGAGATTGTAAACTTTGGGGCATCAAACATACGGCTCACAGGTTGCATCTGGCTCACAATAATATTTACTGTGCACCCTAGCTGAATTTTATAAAAGAAAAACAAAAAAATCTTTATATTTTTTTTACCACCAGTTCTATGTGAAAAACACCCATGCTGGTGCCAAGTGAAAATCTGGCACTTTGGTCACTTATGATGAGGGTTCCAGTTGATTTGATTAATGGAACAGCCTGCTCATGAAATTAATGTGCATGTGGCTGAGCACTCCACAGACATGCATACCACTGATGTAGTTCACAGGATGTGACAAGGCTGGCCCTTGGAATTACAGGTGCTACTCATTTTTGCAAGCTGAGTGGAGTGGAGCAATGTGAAATAAAGTGTCTTGCTGAAGGACACAATGCATTGCCTGGAATTGAACTTATGACCTTACTATCATGAGCTGAATACCCCAACCACTAAGCCACTCACCTTTACTGGTGCCAAGTAAAAAGCACCCATTACTCTGAAAAGTGGTTGGCATTAGGAAGGGCATCCAGCTGTAGAAATCATGCCAAAGCAGATGATTAGAGCTTGATGCAGCCGTCTGCCTTGCTAGCTCCTGTCAAACCATCCAAACAATGCCAGCATGGAAAATAGAATTAAATAATGATGATGAAAATTATCAGTTGTATACTGACCTCTTTATTCATTTACTTTGGCCAATATTATAAAAAGGGTTTTTAGGAATAATTGTACTTACCTGGCCTTTGAGATCTAGTTTATGTTTGAATCCAGTTTCCAAAGCCAAAAATACTGATTGTGTTACATGACAGGGAAGTGTTTAGAAAGGAAGTTTACAAGGGATGGTATAATTTCATGGGTGAGAGGAAGGATTTATAGTATATGGGTACAAGGATGCAAGGGTACTGTGTTTGAAAGGTAGGGTACAGGAGCTGACTGAGAATGGCTGGAAGAGGCTTGTATATGGAATATGTTTACTCAGCATCAATGTACAGACAGCAAGTTAAGAGATACAGAGAATGTTGTTACTAGAATAAGAAGAGATAAATGAAGAAGAAACAACACAATAATGAACTTTTTTGTGTGAGAGAGAGAGAGAGGTAAATTGGTAGAGAGAAAGAGACCATTCTTGTATGTAGACTGTGTTTAATTGTAGGTGTATTATCACAGTAGGGAGTGTCTTTCTTGTCTCTCTTGCATATGGTGTATCTGACCCTTGCAAAGGGTTAGCTAAGATATTCAAGGATAAAGTGTCTCTGAAGAGGAAACCCAACCCCTGTGATGCAGTTTTGGGAATGTGTAGAATGTGAGGCCATAGTCTGAAGCTATCAAATGTTGTTAGGCCTGTAAGTTAATGAGAGGATGTATCATTTTTACTCATTCATAAATGCTAGGAGTGGATGCAGCGTAGTAAATTTGTGGTTGGTTAGTCACAGATCTGCTGTAATTGAGAAAATTTGAGCAAGGACTAATTGTGACTGTCCGCCCATCATTTTGTATATCTGGGAATACATTATCAAATAGGCTGTTCCTAGTTCAAGACAGAAAGGTTGTGATTTGTGGAACTCAGCTGCCATAACTAGTAGGCTGAGCTATATCTAGTAAAGTAAGTTGATTACATTGATCCCCAGCATTCAGCTGGTACTTATTTTATCAAATCCAAAGGGATAAAAGGATAAGTCAACCTTGACAGAATTAGACCGAGAATATGAAGATGGATGAGATGCCACTAAGCATTTTGCCTGACATGCTAACAATCGCCAGATTACTGCCTTAATAATAATAATAATAATAATAATAATAATAATAATAATAATAATAATAATCCTTTCTACTAAAGGCACAAGGCCTGAAATTTTGGGGGAGAGAGCTAGTCAATTACATCAACCCGGTACTCATCTAGTACTTATTTCATCAACCCCCAAACTGATGAAAGGCAAAAATCGATCTCGGTAGAATTTGAACTCAGAACATAAAGATGGACAAAATGCTTAGCAGCATTTTCTCCAGGACACTGATTCTGCCAGCTTGCCACCTTAATAATAATAATAATAACCCTTTCTACTATAGGCACAAGGCCTGAAATTTGGTGGGAGAGATAAGTTGATTACATTGACACCAGTGCATAACTGGTACTAATTTATTCGACCCTGAAAGGATGGCAAGCAAAGTCAACCTCAGCGGAATTTGAACTCGGAACGTAGCGTTGGGCAAAATACCACTAAGCTTTTTGCCCAGCATACTAATCATTCAGCCAGCTCGCCACCTTCTTCTTAATAATAATAATAATAATAATAATAATAATAATAA
>NC_069004.1:13137281-13156052 GCF_001194135.2 Octopus bimaculoides | reverse complement strand
ATTCCTTTCTTGACAAAAATGATGTTATCAAGTTTCGCTTTTTTATAACCAGCAACAAGGAAAAAGAAAGAAAATGAAAATAGGAATACCGAAATTCAGAATTTGAACTGCAATATCCTGCATCTAGAAAAAGAACACAGGATATTCCAGTTCAAGTTCTGTGTTTCTTTATTTCTGTGTATTGTTCATTTTGTTTCTTTTCCCTTGTTACAAATAATAATAATTATGATAAATAAATAATTAAATGCACCCTTTTAAAGCCTAGCCAGGCTCATGGGCCCGGTTTCCCGGTTTCAATGGCGTATGTGTTCCCCAGCTGGACGGGATGCCAGTCCATCACAGAGTTACTCATTTTTACCAGCTGAATGGACTGGATCAACGTGAAATGAAGTCTTTTGCTCAAGAACACAACGCGTAGCCCGGTCCGGTCCAGGAATCGAAACTACAATCTTACGATCATGATGCTGACACCCTAACCACTAAGCTACGTGCCTCCAAATAATTGATATTGCTTTCAAATTTTGGCACAAGGCCAGCAATTTTGGAAGAGAGAGTGATTCAATTACCTTGACCTCCATGTTTGACTGGTACTTATTTTATCGACCCTGAATGGATGAAAAGCAAGGCCAACCCTGGCAGCATTCACACTTAGAACATAAAATCGAAAGAAATGCTGCTAAGCATTATTCCCAGTGTGCTAACAATTCTACCAGTTCACCACCTTGATTTCAAACTTTGGCATAAGGTCTGAAATTTCAGGGGAGGGATTAAGTCAATTACATCAATCCCAGTATTCAACTGGTACTTCTTTTAGAAACGCCAAAAGATGAAAGATAAATTCGGCCTCGGTGGAATTTGAACTTAAAACATAATAATAATAATAATAATGTTGATTTCAAGTTTTGGCACAAGGCCAGCAATTGTGGGGGAGGGCGTAAGTCGATTACATCAACCCCAGGATTCAGTTGGTACTTAGGATAAAAGGCAAAGTTGACCTCAGTGACATGTGAATGAAATGCCGCTAAGCATTTTGTCTGGTGCGGTAATGATTCTGCCAGCTCATCACCTTTGTAATAATAATAATAATAATAATAATAATAATCCTTTCTAGTAAAGGCACAAGGCCTGAAATTTGTGGGGAGGGGACTAGTCAATTACATCGACCCCAGTGTTTCGCTGGTACTTAATTTATCAACTCAGGGCATAATTTTGCAGAGGCGTGAATATAATTGATTTCAGTCAACCCATCTACATGACTAGTATCTTCTTGACCTTGGAAAGATCAAAGACAAAAAATAACTGGGGAAAATATTCAAAACAGCATCTAAAACAGAGGTGTCATAAGCCGACGTTTGTAAAATAACCTGATCCGGCATTGGTGATCTATTATCATTCTGACTGATTGATTGACCAAATTGACTGGATTGTAACATGGCATTTACTGACTTTTGCTACATTTGAAACTCAGCCGAGTGTAAGTCTAAATTCTCAGTTAATCAAGAATATAATGCATGTGAGTTAATATATTTGAATTTAATTAGAGGTAAAGATTGACAGCAAATGGTAGAATCGTTAACATGCCAGATGAGATGCTTAGCAGTGTTTTGGTCATCCTTGTATTCTGAGTTCAAATTCCACCAAAACTGACTTTGCCTTTCATCCTTTTGGGGTTGATAAAATAAGTATCAGCTGAACATTAGGGTCGATGTAATTGACTTAACTACTCCTGGGTAAGAGTACACTCTGTCAAACCATGTTAAGCCAGTGTGACAGAGCAGGCTCGTTGAACCAATAGGATCTAAAGCTCAAGTTTACAGCCTTCACATCAGACAATGGTTGGTGGAGAGAACATGCTGAGGCCTTTGTTCCGCAGTGGACTGAACATAGGCAGTCCAATCCATTTTCAAAGATTGGATCAATGCTTAAATCTACCCAAGACAGACAGGAGCGATTACTATGAATCTTGGTAAATTTCAAACAGGTCAACTACACTGAAATCACAATTGATTAAAATTGGTAATAGGAGGAATTAATATGAACTCTGGTGATAGATTAGGTAGATACTCTGGGTTTGTTCCAATGGTATTAGATCTCCTCAGCAAAGCAGTTTTTATTATGATTGCCAGATGTATAATCAGAAATTGCTATACGTTTGCATAGTAATATGCACAAGTAAACATGACATTGTTAACTTTATTCTGTCTACCACTCTGCTCCACCACCACCACCACATAATGAACCTGTGTTGCTGCATTCTAAATACAGTAAATGATAAGGCAGTAGAGATGATGGTGGTGGAGGTAGAGGGATGGTGGTCGTGGTATTACGTGAGGGTTGAAATTATTTTTGCTCATACATACATGGTGCAGCTTATCCCTTTACTCATTAAATCTGCTTTTGTGTAAGCTTGTTTGTGGCTCTTTGCCTCCTACACACTTTTGTAATAAAAAGATAAATATGTCATTACATGTCCATGTGCTTATACTTGAGCTCTTTATTTATATCAACAAATACACACAGCCCTACCCGAACACATACACACACACACACATCTTATAATGCCATATACACTTAAACCCTCACACAATATCATGCATTTATATACATAGATATGCATGCCATCACATGTATTCACATACACACACACACACACACACATGTGCACATACACATGCATACACACACGTGCATACATACACATACACATGCATTGTTTTCACAAGATATCAATGCCAACTACAGCTTCTGAAGTTGACCAAGCACTCTGCCCAGTCACAAATTCTGAGTTCATAAGTGAAAGGTCTTGCAGTTTTAATACATAATCATGAGGTTTCAGGTTCAATCTTAATGCTTGGCATCTGAGGCAGATTTCTTTTAACATAGACTTAGATAAACTGAAGTCATGTAAGTGAAACTGGGAAGATAGAAACTGCATAGAAACCTATTGAAGGAATTGTTCATAGAATTCAAAGTCCAGTTTTGTAATGATAATTTCACTTGAGAATTGTTAAAGTTGCCCATGTCTGTGGAATACTCAACCACTTATACCCAAGTTCAATGAACAGGTAGTTTGGTTTTTTTCTCTTTTTTTGTTTTTGTAAGAAACTCCCAAACAAGATGAGAAGCCACCTAGTGTAAGGGACTGTGAAGAAGGAGAAATTAAGATGAAAGGAAAGAATTTAGGAGGAGGGAAACAATGAAATGGATGAGTATTCCAATGTCTGGCAGTTCAAGGAAGAAAAGAGCTACAACCATAGAAAGACTTTTTTATTTGTGGATGCACAACAGCATTTGGATGAAGATGCTGTGAGCTTTGAGTCAGGTGTGATAGCACAAAGTGATCTTGGAACTAAGAGAGAAAGGTCATCAGAGCACTTCCTGGGGTAATAACAAAAACTAAGACTGGTGATGTCACATCGATGTGACAAGGGTTGCAGTGATGATGCAAGAGAGGGAATAATCAAATTAGAGACTCACTTATGAACCCGATCAAGGAGAACTTATGAACCCGATCAAGGAGAACCAAGTGAAATGAAGTGTCTTGCTCAAAAACACAATGTGTCACCCAGTCCAGGAATTGAAACCACAATCTTACAATCATGAATCTGACACCCTAAGCACTAAGCCATGCACCTCCACTTCTCACCCATCCTACAATGTCATTCTAAAAATAAGCTATCACGTCATGGAAATCTCTTAGCTACGAGATAATGCATGATTAATTCAAAATAATGTGAATAAATAAGCATTATATTTGAGAGAGTAATCTGAATGCTAACGAGTTAAATAGGTTCAACCCCCCCCCCACCTCAGGTTCTTCTAGCTAGAAACCTACCACATATGCATATACGTGCACATGTACACAGCCATACAAGTACACATGTAATGAGATTTTCTGCTCCACTCCACCCCCACTGACATCTCGTGACTCTCTCTCCTGCTAAACAATATTCTGTCCTGTTTTACCCACCCACTGCTTACATTAACCCAGCCATACTAGGACTGGGGATATAGTCTCTATGAATGAGATAAGATAACAATGGTTGCTGAAAGTTAAATCCTGAGAATTCTTCAGTCTTGGCACTGAAAATGGAATGATAACTAAAGATAATATAATGTAATAGTCCTCTTCTCTCTCTCTCTCTCTTTCCCCCTCTCTCTCCCCCCTCTCTCTCTCTGATAAAGGAAGAGTAATCAGAGATGGAATGCAGGTGGTGCAACATAATTTAGCCAACGCCCAGACTCCTCAGAAATTCTTTGACTCCAGGGCAGTGATCAGTAATCAGATAAATTTGTCAATCTGTTTTTCTATTATATTCTGTTCTGTCATTCTCCTATTCAGTTTTTCTCCACATTGCTATCTGTTCAACTCTGGCAGCAATCCATACAATTTTATACAAATTGCCCCTAACCCATTCTTTTATTCTCTTCTGACATTCTCTTATTTAACTATTCCTATTTTGTTAGAAAGGTCACTAACTCATTCCTGTATATTTTTTTTTTCCATTCTGCAATTCAGTTATTCCTATATTAACTATTTTCTGAACAACAATCATTGCAGTGCAATGGGAAACACAGTCTGTTCTCCTATTTTATGTAATTTTCCTATTCAGGCATTCAAAGCTATTTAGTTCACATCTTAGCAATCTACACTGAGATGAAGTTTATAATCAAACTCCTTGTCATTCATATATCCTAAAAGTCTATAACATTCTATTCTATCATTCTCTTAAAAATCCATAAATTATCCTAAATTATTCTATTCTGCTATTCTCTAAGTCCAAGGTTTCTCAAAATGATTACAGAGAAACTCAGGGCTGTGTGAGATAAAGTGCCTTTTAATAAAATCATCATCATCCTACTTTCATTTTCCATGCTTGCATGGGTTGGATGGCTTGATAATCTCTGGCAAGGCCAAGGGTCGTACCAGGTTCCATAGTCTGTTTTAGCTTGATTCCTATAACTGCATGTCCTTCCTAATGCCAACCACTCTACAGAGTGTACTGGGTGCTTTTTACATGGCACTAGCACCAGTGCCTTTTTGCATGGCACCAAGGAGTGTTTCAAAAAATAAATGCTCTTCACCATTTTCAAAATAAATTGTTATACACACACACATACACACAAAAATGAGCTAAAAGAAATAGCTTGAAGTGGCCAGTGGCATGTTTTTGAACAACATAGACAAGTACAGGTATTTTAAATACCTTGTAACAAAAATTATTGATGTCTGTTTTGGCATCATTTCTATAGCTGGATGTCCTCCCTAATGCCAACCACTCCACAAAGTGTACTGGATGCTTTTTCTGTGATTCCATTACCCGTGCTTTTTACATGACACCAGCATCCACACCAATGCATTTTATTTGAACAAACTTGGTTTTATGATCTCAGTTTTGTTGTGATGGATGGGCCACATATCTTGCTCCTCTATCATCTCCTTTGTAAAGTTCAGTGTCTTGAGATCAGCCTTCAATATGTCATCTCATGTCTTTCTGAGTTTCCCTCTTCCACAACTTCCCTCCATTTTTATTATCCACCAAAATATAGAATTGATATTTTCTGCTTCAGCAATATTTTTTCATTATCTCCTGTAGGTACAGTTTTCATATCCACCATTAAAAGTATTTGATTCTGGTTCTGTAAAGAAATATTTGATTAAATATGCAAAAAAGAAAAGAAAAAAGAAAAAAAAATTAAGGCGTAGGAGTGGCTGTGTGGTAAGTAGCTTGCTTACCAACCACATGGTTCCGGGTTCAGTCCCACTGCGTGGCACCTTGGGCAAGTGTCTTCTACTATAGCCTCGGGCCGACCAAAGCCTTGTGAGTGGATTTGGTAGATGGAAACTGAAAGAAGCCCGTCGTATTTATGTATATGTATGTGTGTTTGTGTGTCTGTGTTTGTCCCCCCAACATCGTTTGACAACCGATACTGTTGAGTTTACGTCCCCGTAACTTAGCGGTTTGGCTAAAGAGACCGATAGAATAAGTACTAGGCTTACAAAGAATAAGTCCTGGGGTCGATTAGCTCGACAAAAAGGCGGTGCTCCAGCATGGCCACAGTCAAATGACTGAAACAAGTAAAAGAGTAAAAGAGTAAAGAGTAATATCTGAAGACTTGTCATTTTTAAAAAGCTTCACTGGGGGGATTTCTGCTTCTTGCAGTATTAAGAGAGGTTGTTTTTTTTAAAGTCATGGAGTAAAAGCGCTTCCTGCAGTTAACATTAATAAAACTTTGAGCAGATATATCTGCTTTCCATGTCCAAAGAGTTAAACATGACATGTCACTTCCAGTGCCAGATGTATACACACTTAATCAGAAATACTTCAAAGTGAGTCTGAATTTCTGTCCTGGTCTCAACCAATCCTTGTTTTTATGTGGAAGTAAGTGTACTAATGCAGCAGCGAGATGAAAGAGGATCACTTATGTCTTTGCCACATCCAAGGGCGTCAGGATGGCAGTAATGAACGAGTGAAAAGAGGAAAAGCAAACCATAGGCAACCAAATTTCTGACTGTCCAGTTTTTAAAAAAGTGATGGATAAAAGTAATGTCTTAATTGTTACTTCCTTAACATCACATCTCGCTCTCTGTCTGCCTCTCTCTTTCTCTCTCTCTCTCTCTCTCTCTCTCTCTCTCTCTCTCGTAATATGATCTATTATGGTGTGACTTAGGAAATGGCATCACCAGTCCTGTCTCGTATTTCTTTGCATAACTACAAATTTAAGGAATAGAATTTTTTCCTCTGCTATATGATTTTTATGCTGTTAGTCTTAAGTATGTTTGTGTATCTCTAGTCTCAAGTGTGTCTATATATCCCTGTTGTGTTGCTTAAGCCTATCTCAGCTCTGTTGGAGCATGACCTATGCTCAAAGGCATTTCAATCATTGCAGTCTTGTGGGTTATTTTATTTTTAGAGGTCTTTCAGACTCCATTATCTAAAGAATGTTTTCCTTATCTAATGTAATAAGGAACAATTTTGCTGCTATCTCTAGCAGACTGAACCACCATGTTGAGGCTTCTACATTTAATTGATAAGACATTATTTATTTCCATAATTGTTTGAAAAATTGGCAACGCATCTCAGGTATTAGTTAATATTAATTCTATATTAATGTTTATTATTGTATGTTCCTTGTCAAATTCTATGTTTTACTGGTTTCAGTCTTTTGGCCTGTGGCCATAGTAGAGCAGCACCATCTTCTTAGATTTTAGCGATTATACGGATGCTAGTACATTGTCTGTGACTATTTCTGTTAGGTGCAGTTATTCTGTAATCCTACTCTTATATTCCCAAAAAGATTGAGATTAAATTGTTCACATTCGAAATGAGATGCTTTCAAGGAATTTTAACTTTATGGAAGAGGTACTGAACTAACCGTCAAGTCTTAGAACAAGTTAGTATGTTGGTTGGGAAGAGAGAAAGATTCTTAGAAACAATATTCTCTCTCAATCTCTCTCTCTCGCCTCATCTCTCTATCTGTCTATCTCTCCCCTCCCTCTCTCTCTATACTTGTCTATCTGTATATCTTTCCATGTTTCTCCTAATTAAACTAGACATGCTTATAATAACCCTAGCTGATCTTGAGATCCTATCCATTTGTGAATTGTGCCCACCAGAGCCAGCCTATTTTCTAGGCTGGTTCTAGTGGTGTAACCCTTTCCTCATTTAAACAAGCAAACTTAACCACTACAAACACAGAGCTATTTCTTCAAACGAACCATAAAGGCTGCTTTGACAATGTATTGCCACTCCCTCTCCAGTCTCACACAATTCAAACACAAAATCATAAAGAAACTTGTGATTTTATTTTCCTTACTTTCATCAATCTAGGATTCTTTAAATATCTACATTACATGTGTGTGTGTGGCTTTGTGGTAAGAAGCTTGCTTCCCAAACACGTGGTTCCAGGTTCAATCCCACCTTAGGCAAGTGTCTTCTACTATAGCCTCAGGCTGACCAAAGCCTTGTGAGTGGATTTGGTAGATGGAAACTGAAAGAAACCCATCGTGTGTGTGTGTGTGTGTGTGTGTGTGTGTGTGTGTGTGTGTGTGTGTGTGTATGCTTGTGTGTCTGTGTTTGTCCCCCCCCCACACACACACACAATCACTTGACAACCGATGCTGGTGTGTTTATGTCCCTGTAACTTAGCAGCTCGGCCAAAGAGACCAATAGAATAAGTACTAGGGTTGATTTGTTCGACTAAAGGCAGTGCTCCAGCATGGCTGCAGTCAAATGACTGAAACAAGTAAGAAAATGTGTGATCTCTAACTGTAGAGGGAACATGTGGTAGAGGTAGACCCAGGAAGACATGGGGTGAGGTGGTGAAGCATGATCTTCAAACTTTGGTCTTCACAGAGGCAATGACTAGCGACCAAGAGCTTTGAGAAGACCTGTCAAGCCAAGTGAAATCATAGTTGTGGCTGATGCTGGTGTCTTGTAACTGGTACTTAAAAAGCACCTTTCAAGCATTTGGCCTCACGGAGGCAAAGTTGCAGATGCCGGTGGCATGTGAAAAGCTCCTTTCGAGTGTTGGGCCTCACGGAGGCAGTGTTGTGCTTGAGAAGAAGACCCATCAAACCAAGTAAAATCACAATCGTATCAGATACTGGTGTCATGCAAATGGCACCCATGCCAGTGGCACATAAAAGCACCCATTACAATTGCGGAGTGGTTGGGATTAGTAAGAGCATCCAGCTGTAGGAACCATGTCAAATCAGACTGGAGTCTGGTACAGCCTTCCAGCTTGCCAGCCCTGGTCAAACTGTTCAACCCATGCCAGCATGGACAACAGATTTTAAATGATGATGATGATATATATAGAGAGAGATAGGGAGAGAGAGAAAGAAAGAGAGAAATGTGTGTGTGTGTTTTTATGTCTGTATTTGTCTACCACCACCTCTTGACAACTGGTGTTGGTCTGTTTATATCCCTGTAACTTAGCAGTTGAGCAAAAAAGACTGATAGAATAAGTACCTGGCTTTAAAAAAAAAAGCACTGGGGTTGATTCATTTGACTAAAAATTCAAGGTGGTGCTCCTGCATGGCCACAGTCTAATGACTAAAACAAGTTAAAGATAAAAGGTATATATGATCACCTTTTAGCATTTTGAAAGCCAAAGAGTTAAGTCAGTAACTATATTGGTTTGAAACGGCATTTAAATGAGAAGCAGTCTTATCTTTAATGCACAAAAGAAGAAAAAAAATATATATATATATATTACCTGAGGTTTTTAGAGGAAACGAAAAAGGAAATTGTAACATTCTTTTTCTTCTTTTGTTTAAGACAGGAATAAACAGAACAGTTTTTATTTTCCTTTTAAAGAACAAGTGTCATAATAACTGGATATGTTTAAAGTTCATGTTCGCAACTCTGTGTGTGTGTGTGTTGTTAAGAAATTTGCTTCCCAACCACATGCTTTTCAGTTTAGTCCTACTGCGTGGGAGCTTGGAATCTGGCATGTGCCACCATGCAAATTACTGCTCTTCCAGATTAGTCTGAGGATCAATCTTACTTGTACATTCTATTTTTGGTATGGTGTCTGCAGCTGGATGCCTATTCTAATATTCTTCTTCGTTAGACACCATGTCCAGGATGTAGGACACAGGCAGTCATATCCTGCCACAATTCTCAATTCTCTGTTTTCCATAACAGTCCCACTTACTGATGTTTGATGTCTCCTTCTTCCAACCAGTTCATCAAACTTGGCATCCATATCATCTTTCTTCAATCATTCCGGTCATCACTAAAGTGAGCAGAGACAACACCACATCAACTTGTATGCCAGAAAATATGGTAGTTCACTATAGGAGTTGGTTATAGGAAGGGTTTCAAGCTGTTGAAACTAAGCCTAAAATAAAAACTATAAGTAAGCACTCCAAATAAGACCTGAATTGGACAGTGATGACCCATCCAACCCATCACAGTATGGAAGTGGAGTGACCACAATGAGGAGAGCAACAATGATGACCCAAAGCAGTGATGACCCAAGGAGATGAAAGTCAAGAGTTGATTTAGTTGGAGGTTGAACTTAAATACAAAGAGTGATGATATTGTAAGGTATTTAACTGGATGCTTTAATATCCCTGTCAACTACAATGGCGAGCTGGCAGAATGGTTAGCACACCGAGCAAAATGGTTTGTCTTTATGTTGTGAGTTCAAATTCCGCTGAGGGCCACTTTCCAGGGTCGATAAAAGAAGTATCAGAGCACTGGGGGTCATCGATGTCATTGACTTAACCTCCTGCTCTGAAACTGCTGGCCTTGTGCCAAAATTTGAAATCAATATCAATCTTGGTGGCAAGCTAGCAGAATCATTAGCACGCTAAGTAAAGTGCTTAGTAGCATCTTTCTTTGTTTTGAGTTCAAATTCTGCTGAAGTCCACTTTGTCTTTTTCATCCTTCCAGTGTCAATAAAATAAGTACCAGTTGAGTGCTGGGGGTTAGTGTAATCAACTGACCCCCCCCCCTCCAAAATTGCTGGCCTTGTGCAAAAATTTGAAATCAATATTCCTGTCAACTGAGCCACCTACTTTGTAATGCTAATATTTCACTTTTCTTTTTTTAACATATTCCCTTGATGCTCATAATCCTCCACCCATCTCCCTCTTCCTTCCTCCAAGAATGAAAGGAAAGTCTGTATCAACCTTAAAACACCATTTAACACAGAGCCACAAATTCCAATCCCAAAGAAGCCTATATTCTATTAAATTACCATACTCTACTGTGTTCTTAGGCAATGATGATATAAGTAGTTTAATTTTTCAGCCTTACACCAAAATATGTTTTGACAAATGCTAGAATAATCTTTACAGTTCTTCAGAAAAAGTTATATCCAATTGGAATTATAGACCTTTCGTGTGTTTTTCTTTCTTTTCTTTTTTTTTTCTTTTTTTCTTTTAGTGTTATTGTTTAACCCTAGGTCAGCCCATATCAAAACGCATTCCAACCATAACCATCACATATATATTATATTCTATAAGATGTCTACTGAATCTAGACTGTATAACTCAATGTATCTTTTTTTAATTTATTTTTATTAAAATGATGTAATTTGAGGAATATTTAGTTGCTATTTCTAGCAGATTGTTCAACCACAATGAGGTACCCCTGTAGGTTCATCTAAAAAATATAAGTAGGTGATATCAGTAAATACTTTTTCCCCTACTCTAGACTGTTTTTACAAATGCTAAAATATTTTAGGCTTCTCCAGAAATAGTTGCAACTAAACTGGGATGATGGACATTTTTTTCTTTTTGATGTTATTTTATCCCCAGATCAGCCCTGATTGAGCAAACATATGATCAAGACATTCCAACCATGACAATCCTACCAAGTATTCAAATATATTGTATTGAGGACTGCACTATCCAGTTTGCTGTTTAAGATGGCAGGGTGTGATTTGACAGAAACTTAGTTGCTATTTCTAGCAGATTTAGTGACCATATAGAGCAGTGGTTCTCAACCAGGGTCCATATAAGACTTTGCTGTTAAAATTTATCTGCAATAAACTGGTTATATTTCTATAATTCACAGAATATTTTAATAATTATTTTTATACACTTCCAAATAATACTTAATCATAAAATATAACTGGAATTTCGTTCTTGGATTTGGTTTGCAAGATTCTTTATGTGAGTTTGTGTGTTGAAGCATATTCTGTTGTGTCTCTGAAGAGTCATACTCTTTTAGTGCCTTATAATTTTAACATACTCACTGGTAAAATTTCCACTTATTTCTTTTTTATTTTTCTAAAATTTTCACTGTGTCTTGCAACCTTTTCAATAGTTTTGAGAGTGAAAACTATTGAAAAGGTTACAAGACACAGCGAAAATTTTAGAAAAAGAAATGAGTGAAAATTTTACCAGTGAGTGTGTTAAATTATAAGGCACTAAAAGAGTATGACTCTCCCCAGACACAACAGAATAACAGGAATTTTTAAACATCAAATGGCTAGGAGGGTCCATCCTAGTGAAATAGAAATCAAAGGGGTCCCACAGGTAAAAAATATTTGAGAAATACTAATATAGATATTCTATCATTAGCCTATATTAGATTGGATTGGTTGTAAGGTGTGCGTGTGTGTGTGTAAAAGTAAATGAGGTTTTCGTAGGAAATGAAATCCAATTGACCATGAAAAAAGCCACCTAAGACATTTATACTTAACTTTTGGAAATACAAATATTCTTTGAGCTGCAGTGTCAACAAATATATATATATAGCATCCACAAACTGGATGTGACACTTGCTGACTGCCAATAGCAGAGAGCCTTTGTTAATTTTTTTCATACTGACAACTTTGATGAGTCTAATGTTTGGTAATCACCTAATTACCTAATACCTTTAGGTTGTTTTTTTATGCAAGTCTACTGTCTTTTTAGAAGGAGGTTCCAACGAGGATTATGGGTTTTTCACTCTCTGTGGTCCACGTACTAATGAAACCCATAGCTAGGACCCTAACAGGTATTACTATTTCAGGTCAGAGTAGACATGAGATCAATAGTGACTAAGTCACTGGTCCACACTTCTTAAAACCCTGCAACTCCTGTACAAAGGCCCCCACTATGAGATGCAGTTTAGAGTCATACCCAGTACACACTTACATACACTCCTACAAACACACACAATATCTCCTGAAAACCATAATTATTAAAACTTCATTAAAAAATCCCCTAAAGCTTTAGATATTCATTTTGTTTGGGTTATTTCCTCTCCATCTTTCATTTCCTTGTCAGAATCCTATAGCTACCCTTAAACTCTAAAGATTATTTCTAGTCAATTATAATTCTATTCTGTAGACTTTAATAAAAACCCACCAAAAAGCTTTACCAATTTCTGAATTTTCTTCTTTACACTTGCAACATAAACATAAGCTAGAATGTTGTGTGTGTGTGTAAGTAAACATGTATGAATATGTGTGCATTCATGTATATATATGTATGTATATTTATATGTGTCTGTGTATATTTGTGTATAATGTGTGTGTGTGTGTGTGTGTGTGTGTGTATATGAATGTGTGTGTGTGTATGAATGAAGGTTGTTTTACAAAGAATAAACATTTTCTTTATTCTTCCAACTTATATTTAAAAAGACCGTTATTGTTTTTAATTTTTTTTTCTCTTCTGGAATAAACAATCACTCCCAGCACACCACCACTACCACCTTCACCACTACTACCATCATCCTCAACACCATTGCCATCCCCACCATTACCAACACCACCAGCATCACTACCATCACCATAAGTTTTTATACACTTCCTTGAAATTGTTTTGCTACATATGTTGGTGATGTTGTGTGTGTGTGTGTTTCTCAGTGCCTCTGCATGAATGTCTATATGTATATTTGAATGAATGTGTATATAGAAAGTAGTAACTTATACCAAGAAACCATAGAGTCTATTTTTTTAAAGTCAAAATATTTTGTTTGGTAGTGGAGAGAGGAAAAGAGGTTGACTTAGTTTTTTTTGGGGTGGTGGAGAGCACTTTTTTTTTTATTTAGGTGGTGGGTGGTGGGGTCTGTTTTGCTTTTAAATTGTTTTTCCAAAATAAATCCTTTTCACATTTACATAAAATGTTATATTTTTTTCTCAATGTTACAGTTTTACTATATGTTTCTTGGTTTCTCAGAAAAAGTTTGCTGTTTCTCTTCCTGCAAGTTTGGTTGCATTGTTTAAAAGTTCACTTTAGAACCATGAGGTTTCACAATTCATTCCTACTGCATGGCACCTTGGGCAAGTGTTTTCTACTATAGCTTTGGGCCAACCAAAGCTTTGGGAGTGGATTTGGAAGAGGGAAACTGAAAGAAGCCCATTGTGTGTGTGCATGTGTGTATAAATATGTGTGTGTGTGTGTGTACAAATATATGTATGCACGCGTGTCTGTGTCTACCACTTCTGAATGGGATTCTGGGTGAGTTGTCCCACCTGTCTGATTTTCAGGTGTTTTAACACTCAGTACTTTAATGGAGTTATCTCCACTGCACCAAATTGCAGCCTGCTGGTGAACAAGCAAAACACATAAACTGAGTGTGTTCAATGATGCTTACAACACTAGCCCTGCTTCTAATTCATATTTGAATAAACACACACACACACATTTGTGTTTGTGTGTGTTTGCTTGTGTTTTTCCCCCACTATTGATTGACAACCGGTTTTGGTGTGTTTATGGCCCTGTAACTTAGAGGTTTGGCAAAGAGACTGATAGAGTGAATGCCAGACTCTAAAAAAAATCATAAGTACTGGGATTGATCCTTTGACTAAAAACCTTTCTTGGCGATGCTCCAGCATGGCTGTAGTCTAACCACAGTTCATTACAGATAAAGCAGTCCTAATATCACTGGCCTTCCATCCATGACTATCCCATCCCTTTAGGATGATACAGGACTAGATTAACTTATATCTTTTTACATTTTAGTTCTCTCAAGTCATTTGACTATGGCCAAACTGGGGTACCACCTAAAAGGGTTTAGTCAAACAAATTGCACCCAGTGTTTATTTTCATTCTTTTTTTTTTTTTTTTCAAATCAGGTACTTATTCTGTTGGTCTCTTTTTGCCAAACTACTGCATTATGGGGATGTAAACAAACCAACACCAGTTGCCAAGTGATGGTGTTAAGACAAACACAAGCATAAAGAAACACACACACATATATACATACATGCAGATACATACACATACACACAAACATATATATATATATATATATATATATATATCCAGTACTGCATTACCTCTGGATATCTTTCTTGTTTATTTTGATTTTAATCACCTTATTTTGAATTTGTATGGATAATACCGTACTAAATTATGGTGTGTGTGTGTGTGTGTGTGTGTGTAAATATATATATATATATATATATATTATTAATAAATCTCAGGGTAGCAAAAGAAATTTTAGAAATTCTATTTGCTACCAGTGGTCTAGCGAGAAGAAAAAACTAGTCAATAGAATATATAGTATTCATTTAAATACAGTGTACATTTAAACACATCAGAGAGATGTCCATAATATTATGGACATCTCTCTGATGTGTTTAAATGTACACTATATTTAAATGAATATATATATATATACACACACATACACAAAGATATATATATATATATATATATATATAGTGTATCTTTGTGTTTGTTCCTCATCACTGCTTGATGACAACTTGTTTTGGGTTTGTTTTACATCTCCATAACCGAGCAGTTCAACCAAAGAGACTGATAGAATAAAAACCAGACTTAAAAAATAAGTATTGGGGATCGCTCTATTTGCCTTAGACTCTCCAAGGCAGTGCCCCACCATGTCCACAGCCCAGTGACTGAAGCAAGTAAAAGATAAAAGCTAGATATCAGCCGTAGCTGTTGTATTGGCATTTTATACACCTCTCTTCTATCAGCATGTTATATTTTTATGTTGTATCAGTATGTTATATCTAAAGCTATCAATGTCTTTCAGCTTATTAATGGCATGTCTGGAACAGAACTTCATGTACTTTTGATGGTTTGTTTTTTGTGTATGTGTGGGTGCCTGTACCTGTATGATTTTTCTATGTGTGTATATGCATTTGCATATATGTGAAAATACTTGTATGCACAATCATATTTGTCTGTTTATATAGATATATATATATATGTGTGTGTGTGTGTGTGTGTGTGTGTGTATATATATACATATATATATATATATACACACACGTACATCTTCATATCTATATCAGACTGGCTCACACTGTCTGCTGGTGTTATTAACTATGGAAGATTTTGAAGATTTAGTTTCTTTGTATCAGTCACGTGTTACGTAATTTTCCTTCTGCTAGCTTATTCATTGTTCAAGGTAAAATCATTGGGTGTAGGTTCAAATCCAGTTGAAGCTGAACATTTTGTATTATATTTATGAAAGGAATTGTTTTCTCTCATCAGCTATGTAAAATTTTTCAGCATAATGCATAGTTTTAAATCTAACTGATGGAATCTTCCATCAAAGACAATGTATGAGTGTTCAGTTTTTGGGGAACAACCTGCACAAATGGTTTGTTTATAGTGTTCAAATGTATGTTCTGTACATTAACTCACTCCCTCAATCAAATCAACATTGTCTGTACAGGTGCATGAGTGCACCACATGTCAGATGTAATGATTGCAGAGCAATGTGAAGTGTTTTGCTCAAAAGCACAACATTCTATCTGGGAATTGAACAGGTTTCTTGCTGAAGACTTTTTTTAATTGCTAATTTTGATAAATAAGGTGGCAAGCTAACAGAATCATTAGCACCCAGACAAAATGTGTAGTGGAATTTTGTTTATCTTTATGTACTGCATTCAAATTCTACCAAGGTTGACTTTGCCTTTCATCCTTTCAACATCAATAAAATAAGTACCAGTCAAGTACCAAGGTCAACAAAATCAATAGCCCCCTCTGCCAAAATTTCAGAACTTGTACCTATAGTTGAAAGGATTATTAATTTTAATAAAGTACTCAATACAAAAGCACATTTTATTGAAAAAGTGGATTAGATAAACTGCGTTAAAGTTTGACTGCAATGCAATAACTGTGAATCAAAACATAAAATTCTTGGTTAGTGATGTGTTTGAGAGAGAGCTTAAAGGGAACATTTCTTGTTTTACATCGTTAATCTCATTGTTTTACGTTCAAATCTGGCTGTGGTTAACTTAGTTTTTTATTGTTTTAGGATCTACAAAGTAAGAACAGTATTGATAAATTGATTTAACTGGCTGTCCCCTCTTAGCAAATTGATGTGCCCTCAGTGTTTTGTCTGCCAGTGTTAACATATAACATGTTTCTACTTTCACTTTTACTTCTATAATGTCATACATAAACACATGTCATACAAGCTGGACTGGTTTTAAGCCAATTAAGTATATTTCTTCAAATTGGGTCCTGCACCAGGAGAGGGATCCAAGCACACACTTGAGCAGAGGACACTATGATTAATTAAACATTTCCTTTTGTTTTTTTTGTTTTTTTTGTTTTTTTTTTTGCTTTGAGAATTTACTCAACAATACCCATAACGGTCGCATCAGATGAAAGACGTTTTTCAAAACTAAAACATATTAAAACATACCTACAGTCAACAATTTTGCAAGAGAGACAAAATAATTTGATGATACTACCTTTAGAAAATGACATTACAAAAACCATTGACTTTGAAATTATTTTGAAAGACTTCTCAGATGAAAAAACCAGTCAAGTCTGTTTCTCGAAGGCCCATGTCAGTAATTATCTTGACTTGTAATAAAACATAAAAGCTTTCATATGAGCTTACAATTTTTAGAATATCATTCTGGCTAATGGTTGATCTTCAAGCCCTCAATGCTTTTTGGCTGGGATTGGTGTACTACACGAAGCATAAATCATCAATCTTCAGCTCTTGTAGAATAGAGGGCCCTACTGACAATTCTCTAATTGGGCCCTGCCCTCCCTAGTACTAGCCCTGCATACAAGCACATACATGCACTCTGACAAATGTGCACATGCATATCCACATACTAATACATGTGCATATATACCTACATTTACACAGATTATGTACAAACATACACACACTGCTTTTACAGACTCTATCCTTATACACACACATGCACACACATTCTTGTATACTTCACATACACACATACATACATGCATACATTCACATACACATGTACAAAAAAATAATGTGTCCTTTGTGAAGAGATGTACAGAAGGCATTTGTCTACCATTATCACTGATGCCTGTCAGGGCAGTAGGTACCCTGATAAATGGTAATCTCTGTCTTCTTGGAATTCTGAGTATTCCAAAAGCATCTTTACCCCCATATCTACCCCATCCACCTGAAGCTTGTTCTGTTTTTGGTGTTTTTCTCTCTTTTTGTTTTTGGGGGTTTTTTTTCCTCAATTAAATATTTTTCTTGCCATTCCTTTAAAACTAAGACAGCCGAATAATGTTCACTCTTGTAGAGGTGGTTGACTTACGGTATCATAGGGTGTAAAGTGGGGGTATTTAACTGACACTAATGGAGTGTGGAGTAATGTGGGTAGCCAAGTGGACTTATAATAAGACTGATGAAAAGCTCCACCCTCACTGCAGTCATCTTAGAGGTGGAAGGGGTTTAGAGGAAGACAAGGATTTAATGAAAATGCCTCCAACAACATTTCAATATTCCACTATCAGCTGTCCATCTCCCACTCCTTTATGTTTGTGTATCTGTTCATCTCTCAATCAAACCTTGCTTCACTGTGTCCATTCATCTCTCACTCAAACTTTGTCTGTGTGTCCACCGATCTCCCACCCAAACCCTCTCTGAGTGTCCGTCCATCTCTCACTCAAACCGTATCTGTATTTCCATCCATCTCTCACTCAAACCGTGTCCATGCATTTGTCCAACTCTCACTCAAACCTTGTTTGTATGTCCAATCGTCTCACTCACACCTAGTGTATGTGTCCATTCACCTCCCACTCAAACCTTGTCTCTGCATCTGTACATCTCTCACTCAAACCTTGACTAAGTGTCTATCCATTTCTCACCCAAACTTTGTGTATCTATTCATCTTTCAATCAAACCTCATCTCACTGTGTCCATTCATCTCTCACTCAAGCCTTGTCTGTGCATCCATCTAACTCTCTCTCAAACTTTGTATGTCCAATCATTTCTCACTCAAGCTTTGTCTGTGCATTCATCCAACTCGCACCCAAACCTTTTCTGTGTATCTCTTCATCCTTCACTCAAACCTTGTCTCCCTGTGTCTGTCCATTTCTCACTCAAACCTTGTCTCCCTGTG
>NC_069004.1:13135834-13136621 GCF_001194135.2 Octopus bimaculoides | reverse complement strand
AAACCTTGTCTCCCTGTGTCTGTCCATTTCTCACTCAAACCTTGTCTCCCTGTGTCTGTCCATTTCTCACTCAAACCTTGTCTCCCTGTGTCTGTCCATTTCTCACTCAAACCTTGTCTCCCTGTGTCTGTCCATTTCTCACTCAAACCTTGTCTCCTTGTGTGTTCACACATCTCTTATTCACTTCTCATATCTACCCATGTCCCATCCATTTCTAACTCAATCGATGTATTTATCAACATATCCAAATATTTTCTCACACTTTATGTCAACAGTTTCTGGTTCTTGTCAATGATCAAGAAAACAATGTCTTCTGCTACATTCACCATTAATTATCCTTTCACTTGCCCCAGCAACTTGTTAGGGGACCAGAGCAAGTGGAATTGTCAATTCTTATCCATCCTCATTCCACAATGCAATATATGCTTGTACAGAGATTTGAACCCTCAACTTTTTGGTCACTATTAGTTTAGTACCCTAACCATTTGTCCACTGTTCCACCAGCCCTTATATATATATATATATATATATATATATATATATTTTAAAATTTAATAATGAGGGTAGAAATTGATATTAATCGATTAAAACCAGTGGCCTAGCATATTTTTAAAAATCCGAAGATTAAAATTATATTACATACAAAATTAAGAGGAATGACCACCGAAAGTGGACTCCTGTATGCTAGAAATAGATGCCAAATCACCTAACCACGAAGAGTATGTTCTCAAGAAAGAAAAAAAATTGGCGTCTTGCTGAATTTTTTTTTCTTGAGAATGTACTCTTT
>NC_069004.1:13127870-13134700 GCF_001194135.2 Octopus bimaculoides | reverse complement strand
TATATATATATATATATATATATATATATATATATATATATATATATACACACATATGAACTGTGTTTCACTAGCAGATGTTATAATTATTTGTCAATTCGAAGTTGTTGCCTCTGTAGCCCCGGGTCAGCTCTGGCTGGTGAGCAGTTAGTCAACCAAACAACTAAGTGCAGCGCAAATGAGGAACTATATTGGCACCGCCCCAACATGCAGTGATAGAGTCCACGGAATGCAATATGACAGCCAGTGGTAACAGTTATTGTTATAATCGTTATTAGTTTTAACGTTGTCTTTTGTCCCATGCTAGCCATTGTCATTCTTATTGGTTATTCCCCATTTCCAAGTGTCTTTGTATCTTTCTACATCAGTGTGTTGGTCCTATGCAAACCCATTTTAACTCTGGAAAGAAATGGCCCATATTAGTCTGCCTTTGACATGTCCATCATAGAGGTTCTACAAAGAGCTTGTACTCCACTGGCATAGCTCTGAGGGTCATTAACCCTTTCGTTACCACATTTCTGCTGAAATATACCAACTTTGTTTCAATTAATTTTTAAAATAATGAAAAATTTACTCAAATGACTGTCATTATTAAACTGTGTTTGGAACATAAATTAACCTGAAATTTTAGTGGAAGATTTTAACTCTGATTACTTTAAAACCAGAGGTTTGTATCATAGAACCAAGGGTGGCTTCAGGCAGGTTGGTATCAAAAGGTTTAAGGGCACACAAACTACCACACTGCAACAAACACTGGACCTTGTGGTAGTTTGGTGATATAGGGCTCCTGTTATATATTCATGATTGTTTGAAGCTTCTACTAGTGAAAGTGCTGAAGTTCTTTGATGTATTGACTGTACACAGTCCATGTTTCACATCTGTAGAATAAGGTTCAAACAACAATAGCTTGATACATTTGAATTTTGTGTGGTGTTTTAATCCATTACCTCCCATAATTCTATTAACTGGAATTTTTTTAATGAAACTTTGATTTCTAGCATAAAACAGCCTTAGAAACACACTGGAATGATCAAAATAACATTTCAAAATAACATTTAAAATAGAAATAAGCGAGATATTGGGTGAAAAATTAGCAAACCTCATTTGAATATCAGAGAAATGTACCTAGTAGATATAGCAAAAAGGTTAGATATGTGTAAATATTGACAGATAATTACGAAATTTGTAATTAAGTGATCTCATATGAGATCACTGGTAGGTAATGGGTTAAGTTTTTGTTTCTGAAGACAAAGTGGCATAGTCCTCCAAAAGCAACATGGCCAACAAGAATCCTATTTTCTACATCCTTCACAGGGTGACACTACATTGAGAGGAAATTCTCAAGGTAGGAAAAAGTGATTTACTTGGGTAGCTTGTGCTCACTATATTTGATGAATCTATAATTTTGCATCCTTCCATGTTGTTGGCCTTTGATTCTATGATAGCTGACGTTGGAGCTAATGGAGCAGGCAATTACTGTCAGATACAAAGTGGTGTTGAAAACTTCCTGACTTTGGGTAAAAGAAAATACAGAAGGATCACTTAGTTATGATTTATTCAACATATTCCCCTCTCAGATTCACACATTTATTGCAGTGGTCCTTCAATTTTTCTAAGCCCTGGAAAAGAACTCAGAAAGCCAGGATCCTTTCATCACCTCCTCGTATATTCAGATTTTTCTTTGACTATTCTTTTTTAAGAAGTGAAGACACACATAGTTGAGTGGTTAGGGTGTTGCACTCCCAATTGTAAACTCATGGTTTCGATTTCCAGACCAGGTAATGCATTGTGTTCTCAAGCAAAACATTTCATTTCACATTGCTCCTGTTCCAGATAGCAGCGAAGTTAGTCCTGTGACAGACCAGCATCCTGTTCTGGATGGTGGGGGTTGTAATGTTAATCACTTATACACCATGGAAACTTGGTTAAGCTCTGGTCTTATGGGTTTTATGAATCTTAGGGTTCTTGATAGATGTAAGTTTGAGTTTATGCTTTCTGTATGTTCTTTATTTATCATTTATTTGTTTGTATGCTTTTACTCCTCCACCTCCCTGAGTCTTGATTCTCAGTTGAATGAAATATTTTGACTGACACATAAGGATTAGCTGTGAGGTAGCCAAGGTATCTCACAGGAAGGCTGAGTGAGAGATGGACAGTGTGTTATAGGATTGAATGTGAGATGGATATTGACAGACAGAAGGATTAAATGAGAGATGGACAGAGACAGGTGAAAATTAGCTGATAGATGGTTGGATACATTGACAGACAGAAGGATTGAGTGAGTGATGGACAGGACAGGACAGACACAGATTGACTGATAGATGAAGGGATGCATTGACAGACAGAAGGATTGAATGAGAGATGGACAGAGACTGGTGAAGATTGACTGATAAATGGACGGATACATTGACAGATTGAAGGACTGGACTGAGTAAGAGATGGGCAGCATGTTACAGAAGGATCGAATGTGAGATGAACGTTGACAAACAGAAGGATTGAAAGAAAGACGGATCATGGATACATTGTGAGATAGAAAGATTGATTGATTATGAGATGGACAGACTAATGAATTGACTGACACCACAAGGATTGAGTGAGAAATGCAGAGACTGAGACTCAAGGATTGAGTGTGAGATAGAGAGACAGATATACAAGGATGAGGTGAGATGGGCAGAGAAGTAGAGAGGCAGGGAGACATAAGAGTTACATAAAAATGAGTTAACGATTTGGCTAGTAGCTTTTATACCAGTCTGTAGGATACCCTTTAATAATTTAACACAGAATTAAGATCTCACAGATCTTATAGTGCTGGTGGTGTTGGCAGTGGTCCTGGTGGTGTTGGCGGTGGTGCTGGTGGTGTTGGCAGTGGTGCTGGTGGTGTTGGCAGTTTCAAAAATTGGAATAGTTATGACAGCAGGAGAGAGATTGGAATGTGTTCTTTAAAAACTTTCCCCTCATTTTCTTCTTTCTTCTTGTTTTATTTTATTTTATTATTTTTGTTACATACACATGTATACACACACATTCACACATATCAAGCTGTATTTCTTTCAGTTAGATTGCCATTCTATCAAAGACAACTTTTATGTATTATTTTGTTTTTAGTATTTTTTTTTTTTGACCAGCTTTGGAGATAACATTCAAATGATTCCATGTCATCAGGTTTGGTACTTTTTAACTCAATTTAGAGAGGAAGGGTGAAGGAAAGAAACTACTAGAAATACTCTTCAATAAAATTTTTTTAAAAAATAGAATAAAATGAACAACAAATTCTCCTATTATGACTAGTCATGTAAAGCTTGTCTTTCACCACTGGTATTGCTGTTACCACTACCACTGTCTATCATCCATTAGCATCAACATCACAGCATTAGTCTTGTCTTCATCATCATCATCATCACCATTGTTCTCTTCACCTTGTCCTCCTCCTCATCATCATCACCATCATCATCATTGTTCTCACCATCCTCTCTACCACTACAATGGCCCACCACCACCACCACCACCTTCACTACTACTATTACTACTGCTACCACCTCTTACAGTCCTTGCTGCCACCATTGCAGTCCTCACTACCACCACTCTCACCACCGCCACCACCAACCATTCTCACCACCCCCACCATCACCATCCTCACTGCCACCTCCACCACCGCCACTCTCACCATCACCACTATTCACTGTCACTCCTACCACCACTCTTGTTGCTTGCCACTGCTACCACCACCACCACCACCACCACCACCACCACCACTGTCACTCTTGTTGCTACACCCACTCTTACTGTCACCACCGCCACCATGACCATCACTTTCACTACCACTGCGACTACCCTCACCTCTTCTATTTCATTTCATTTCATCACCATCTCCTCCCTCCATCATTGAAGCCACCCTTATCACCACCACCATCACCACCACCTCCACCACCTCCATCAGTTACTTTAGACATAACTGTTATTCAATTACCATATGTCTGCTTCACAGTTACCTAGCACTGTCATGTGACCAATCCCAGATACACAGACAGACATTCCTGAACAGCTTCAGACTCTTTCTTAGGTGGTGGTGAAGGTTGTTTGTATTTTTTTTTTTGCTCTTTGTTGTTTTGGTTTTTTTTCTTGTAGTTATCATGCTGATGGTGATGATGTTTGCTACAGTGGTGCTAATAGTGATGATGGTAATGATGATGATATTTAGAGGGATGCTGATGGTGTTTGTGATGATCAGTGGTTCTTGACGCCTTTGACCCACTATAGACCCCTTTGACCCACTATGGACCCCTTTGATTTCCATTTTTCTTGGATGGACCCTCATAGCCATTTACCATTTAAAACCTTCCTATTCTCTTTACTCTTTTACTGGTTTCAGTCATTTGACTGCGGCCATGCTGGAGCACCACTTTTAGTCGAATCAAATCGACCCCAGGACTTATCCTTTGTAAGCCTGGTACTTATTCTATGGGTCTCTTTTGCCAATCAGCTAAGTTACGAGGACGTAAACACACCAGCATCGGTTGTCAAGCGATATTGGGGAGACAAACACAAACACACAAATATATACACACATACATATATATATATATACATATAAACGACGGGCTTCTTTCAGTTTCCATCTACCAAATCCACTCGCAAGGCTATGGTCGGCCCGAGGCTATAGTAAAAGACACTTGCCCAATGTGCCACGCAGTGGGACTGAACCCGGAACCATGTGGTTGGTAAGCAAGCTACTTACCACACAGCCACTCCTGCCCCTATTATTATATTTTCATAGCAAAATATTGGTTTCAAGCTTCGGCACCAGGCCAGCATGTTTGGGGGAGGGGGTAAGTTTATTACATCACACACACCCCACTGCTCAACTGGTACTTATTTTATCAACACCAAAAGGAGTGAAAGATAAAGTTGACCTCAGCAGAATTTGAACTCAGAATGTAAAGCTGGATGAAATGCTGCTAAGTATTCACCCAGTGTGCTAACAGTTCTGCCAGCTCACCACCTTTTTATCATTAAATATCTTTAGGAATTGTATAAAAGAATTGTTAAAATATTTTGTGCATAATATAGGTGCAGGCATGGCTGTGTGGTAAGTAGCTTGCTTCCCAACAAAATGGTTCTGGGTTCAGTCCTACTGCATGGCACCTTGGGCAAAAGTCTTCTACTATAGCCTAAGGTCGATCAGAGTGGATTTGGTTGAGGGAAACTGAAAGAAGCCCGTCATATATATATATATTTGTGTGTCTGTGTTTATCCTACCACCATCACTTAAGCAATGCTGGTGTGTTTAGGTCCCCATAACTTAGCGGTTTGGCTAAGTTTACATCCCATTAACTTAACAGTTACTACGAAATTTCGTAGTATAAACAATTTCGTAGTATTTCACCCCATAACTTTTCTTCTACTAATTTTTGTTCAATGCGACTAATGACTCTGAACTCCTCATTCATTTTTCTATCATTTAAGCCTAAGAAAAGTATACTTTTATTTTAAAAGTAAAAAGTTTACGTTAATGTAAGGTGAATACGTGCCTTACTGCCTCCCTTGAGGTCGCAGATATTTTGATGTAACTTTTTTTCTACTGAACCAAATCTCAAACTACTTATGCCAAAGTGTAGCTGAGGAAATGTCCTCTTTAAAATTGTTAACAGTTTGCAATTTAGTTGAGAACTGAATTAGTGAAGCTTGGAAACTGCTGTGATTGACGTAATAGTTGACTTTAGAATATATTCAGCCACTACCGTGGTTGAATGATATATATATAATACATATATATGTTTATAATACATATATGTATATATATATATATATATGGCAAATAAGAAAGTGGAGAGGATTCAAAATCGACAGACATCAGCCGGTAAACATTCCAGTATGTCCATTTATTCTAATGTATTAGATGAATCCATCCATACACATGTATTAGTGGTACAGATTATCAAATAGAAAGAGGCGAGCTGGCAGAAATGTTAGCATGCCGGGCGAAATGCTTAGCAGTATTTCGTCTGCCGTTACGTTCTGAGTTCAAATTCCGCCGAGGTCGACTTTGCCTTTCATCCTTTCGGGGTCGATAAGTTAGGTACCAGTTACGCACTGGGGTCGATCTAATCGACTTAATCCCCTTGTTTGTCCCCTCTATGTTTAGCCCCTTGTGGGCAATAAAGAAATAAGGAAGAGATGGTAATTGCAAAAACAAGGGTGTGGAAGCATATAATCATATAGGAACAGTTGATTAATTGAGTAAATGAGCAAATGAGTAAATGAACTTGCTCATTTGTGCCTTGGAGGGGAACTTTCCAAGTGCTATCCCATGGTCATTCATGACTGAAGGGGGTCTTTACTCTTTATATATTACATAACCTTGGTTGGTGCCAAAGCCTTATGAGTGTAATTGGTTTACTGACAGTATGTTCTGCTATGATCTGGGGGTGACCAAAATCTCATGAGTCAAAATTTTGGTGAACAGAAACTATATGGAAACCCACCAAAGAGACAGTTCTTGGATGGCAGTCTTAATCCATTGCCCAGTTAAATACCACCACTGGCCCCTTTTGTGCTTTTAGTGGAATCCACTCTTTAGTAAGTATTTGGGCCAGCTCTCCAGGTTGGGTGAACCTGACTCCTGCAGGACGGGTGAACCTGACTGCACCTTTAACATTAATTTTCTTTTTTAAGGTTATATACTTGTTGTTATGGTGGGTGGGTGGGGAAACATAGTTGTGGTATTGTTGCTGGAGTTGTGGCGGCGGCAGTGGTGGTGGCAGCGTTGGCGGCGGTGGTGGTGACGGCGATAAGTATATCTGTAGTTAGGAAAGCATAAATGTAGCTGTGGT
>NC_069004.1:13124896-13127860 GCF_001194135.2 Octopus bimaculoides | reverse complement strand
TGGTGGTGGCGGTGTTGGCGGCGGCGGCGGCGGCGGCAGTGGTGGTGGCAGCGTTGGCGGCGGTGGTGGTGACGGCGATAAGTATATCTGTAGTTAGGAAAGCATAAATGTAGCTGTGGTGGTGGTGGTGGTGGTGGTTATGGCGGCAGTGGTATAGTGGCAGCATCAATAGCAGTGATGGTGGCAGTGGTAATCTGATAATCTATTATGATTGATTTGCTCCTGTTGAAGGTAAACAAAGATTAAAAAGAAAAAGAAAAAAACATCCACCAGAACGAATCAAAACAACCCCAAAATTTGCAAATGTTTTGATTGCGGGGACAATGAAAATGTACTCAGCTGTAGAACTGAAGAATTGTTCTGTTCCAACAGAGCAGAACATGAGACTTCAATAATGTCACATGTTAGATTAATATCATTATGAAAAGAATCAAATCACTGCATTGTTCACATGTTATTGAATGGTGGTGGCAGCGGCAGGGGGTGGTGGTGTGAGAAAGTAGAAGGTATCATAATGATGGTGGTGGTGGTGCTGATGGTGGTAATAGTTGGTGTTTAACCCTAGGCAATCCTGATCAACGTGCACTTTCTGTGATCACTCAGGCGAACCATAGCCACCTCATCTCTTTTTTTTTGTTTTGTTTTGTTTTGTTTTTTTTAGTTCTTGTTTTGTTTTGCTCCAAACATTCTTTTATCTGTTTCAGTCAATAGGCTGCGACCATGCTGGGGCACCGCCTTCAAGAACATTTTGTTGAATGAATCAACCCCAGTACTTTATATTTTTTTTATTTTTTTAAGCCTGGTACTTGTTCTGTCAACCTCATTTTGCTGAACTGCTAAGTTATGGCGACGTAAACAAATGAACACCAATTGTCAAGCATTGATGGGGAGCAAACAGACACAAAGACACACACACAAAGATATATATATACATACATACATATATATATTCTATTATATGTATTTATTTTCTCCTAGTAATAAATAACTCAGATAAAATAAATTGGTTAATAATATGCGGTTACTCCATTCTTTAAATTTATACATACATATATATATATATATATATACACATACATACATACATACATACATACATACATATATATACACACATATATACAAGGCTTTAGTCAGTCTGAAGCTATAGTCGAATACACTTACCCAAGGTGCCACGCAGTGGGACTGAACCCAGAACTATATGGTTGGGAAGCAAGCTTCTTACCACAGCCATGCCTGCACTTATTGTATATCCTGGCTTTAAAAGACAAGGTGTGCCATGTCTCTGAGTCATAAGATGCAACTAATTGGGGTAATGGCATGAAGGTTATCTGGCTGTTACATGTTACCTCAGAAAACCCATCCAACCATGACAGCTTGGAAAAGCAGGCATGGATGAATGGTTAAGAAACTCACTTGGCAACTACATGGTTTCAGGATCAGTTTCACTGCAAGTGTCTTCTACAATGGCCCCAGATCAATCAGTGCCTTGGGAGTGAATTTGATAGATGGAAACTGTATGAAAGCCCTTATAAACATACAAGGGGTGCAGAAAAGTTCCTGGCTTTGGGTAAAAAAAAATAAGGGAGGATCTGTTAATTATGATTTTATTCAACATATTCCCCTTTCAGATTCACACACTTATTGCAGTGGTTCTTCAGATTTTCTAAGCCCTACAAAAGAAGTCGGAAGGTTGGGCCTCCAACCAGACTTTTCATGATTACCTTAAAGTCAGAAAATTTTCAGCACAACCTCATATGTTTGTATGTGTGTGTGGGGGGGGGTGATTTTGTGTGTCTCTCACCACCACTTGACAACTGGTGTTAGTTTGTTTATGTCCCCATAACTTAGCAATTTGGCAAAAGTGACCGATAAAATATGTACCAGGCCTTAAAAAGAAAAAGTACTTTGATCCATTTGTTTGTTCAACTAAGCCCTTCAAGGCAGTGCTCCAGCATGACCACAGTCTAATGACTGAAACAAGTAAAGAAAGACAAGACGATGATGATGATAACATCGTGGTGGTGGTGGTTGTTTACATGGATGCAATATGGCCAAATAGTTAAGGAGTTTACTTCACAATCCTGAGGTCCAAGGTTTTATCCTAATACAAGACATCTTGGACAAATAACTTTTGCCCTAACCTTGCATTAACTCAAGCCTTGTGAGTGAAGTCTGGTTGGTGGAAACTGTTTTAACCTTTTAGTGTTTAAACTGGCCATATCTGGCTCAAATATTCCAGCTGTTTTATATTCAAACTGGCAAGATTCAGCCCCTTACACTTACCCTACAATGTTATTCTAAAACTCAAACATACCATTGAAGTCTCAAAGCTACAACGTAATGCATGATTAATCCAAAATAATATGAATAAATAAGCATTACATTTGATAGAGTAATCCAAATGCTAAAGAGTTTAAGTTGTTATTTCAAAGACATTATTGAATATATACTCCTTTTCTTTTTGAAACTGCTTTGCCTGCTATTCCTAGCAGATCAAGTGATCTCAGTGAGAGGCTCCCTTGTTTGCTAACCTTGCTGTTGTTGATTGATACAGCTGATGGTGTGTTGGTGTGTTAGTTGCATCTACTTAAATCTGAGTTACAGCTCACCTCTGTGCGGGTGGGAATCTGTGTATTTGTGGGTGTGGATTGAAGTATATAGGCGGGGCATGGTTCAATGCATGGGTGTAAATACATGCTTATGTAGGTGAGGATTCATACATATGTGGGCGTGGATCTATGAATGTGTGGGTGGGAATTTATGCATATATGGGTATGGTTTTATGAGTGAGTGGGTGTTTGGCTGTGTTTGCCATGTCATTTGATGTATATGTCTGAGGGAGAGGGAAAGATGTGGATGCTTTCTGTATTCAACTAGCATTCCAATTATTATCATTCCACCTTTTGTCATTTTGTGTGTGTATATATATATATATATATATATATATATATATATATATAT
>NC_069004.1:13119825-13124431 GCF_001194135.2 Octopus bimaculoides | reverse complement strand
ATTAGACTGTGGCCATGTTGGGGCACTGCATTGAAGAATTTTAGCCAAACAAATTAACCCCTGTACTTATTTTTTTAAAAGCCTGGTACTTATTCTATCGTTCTCGTTTTGCCAAACCACTAAGTTATGAGGATGTAAACACCAACACTGGTTGTCAAGCGGTGGTGGTGTATGCACACAGACATAATATATATAAAGGCGGCGTGCTGGCACAAACGTTAGCACACCGGGCGAAATGCTTAGCTGTATTTCGTCTGCCGCTACGTTCTGAGTTCAGATTCCGCCGAGGTCGACTTTGCCTTTCATCCTTTCGGGGTCGATTAAATAAGTACCAGTTACGCACTGGGGTCGATATAATCGACTTAATCCATGTTTGTCTGTCCTTGTTTGTCCCCTCTGTGTGTAGCCCCTTGTGGGTAGTAAAGAAATAACACATAATATATATATGCTCTGTGGGCTTCTTTTAGTTTCCATCTACAAATCCACCCACAAGGCTTTAGTTGACCTGAGATTTTAGTAGCAGTCACTAACCCAAGATATCACACTGTGAGACTGAACCAAGAACCATGTGATTAGGAAGCACACTTCTCTTTACACAGCTACACTTGCACCCAAATACATATATACCAGTCAGTTATCTAACATTTCCTATTTTTTCCTTGTTGTTAAGAAGGATGTAACTTGAGAGGAATTTCGCTTCTTAGTTTTAATAGGTCAAGTGACCCTGTGCAGAATCTTTAGACTCAATGTATGAATGTAGGTATCAATAACTGATTTCCTCTCTCTCTTTCACATATTCTACCTACTTTTGTTTCTCCCCTCTGTGTGTGTGTGTGTGTGTGTGTGTGTGTGTGTGTGTGTGTGTGTGTGTGTGTAGACATAATCTCTTAAATTATAAATCTGTTTGCTTATGTCATTATTGTCGACCAAACATTGAAAGCATATTATCCACCCATCCGCCAGACTATTCACTCACCAACTTATCCCTCTTCCTACCTACACACCCATCCATCCATTCATCCATCTGTTCAGCCAACCTGTCATGGCATGTTGACTCTATTGAAACAAACAATGTCAACCCACGCCATTTGATACAATTACTCATTTATCTTACCCTTTTCATTGGTTTTGATATAATCGGGGCTTCTTCGCACACGCATGCACGCCTATGCACACACAACTACATACACACATGCATATACATGACCATGCATGTACACATACACACAGATGAACACCTACATATCTTAGAAATTTACATTATGCATACTAAAGCAGAGATTCTCAACCATTGTTTTATCTATGAACCCCTTTGATTACAATTACAATTCTATTCTAGTGGATCCCCATAGCCATGAAATGTTTAAAAACAAATTTTATAGCTCCTTCTTTCAAAATTCCTATTTTGCTTTTCATGCATTAACTTGTGTAATCTAAATAAGTAGAATGCCAGAAAGAAATTTAGCTGTTCCTTGCAATAAATACATCCAAAGTAACAATTTTTCATTGACACTTACTATACTGATGTGGATCCCCAGTTTACTATTTTGCATTGGACCCCCAAAAATCTTATATAGACCCCCAGGTTTTGTATGACCCTGGTTGAGAACCACTGCACTAAAGAATATTAAAAACAGTAAAAGACGATATAGTTCTATTATCCTTGCTCTGGTACTAGAGATATTTTGTTCATCATGTGACTCTGTGTATGTGTTAATACACACACACATTCTTGTCACCTTTAGTTACCAGCCTTCTTCATCTTTTTTGCCCACACTCTCTTCTGTTTACTTTCTTGTGCACTGAGGATATACTCTGGCACCTCATCACCAACATTCTTAATCTCCCCACCTCCACCCATCCACAATGCAAGAAAGCCATGAATCTTCTCCACAACAACAAACCTGTTCCTGTCCCTCCTATCACACTTCTCTTCACCTAGCTTAACCCTTTAGCATTCAGATTACTCTTGTCAAATGTAATTCTTATTTATTCACATTGTTTTGAATTAATCATGCATTATCCCATAGCTTCGAGATTTTGATGATGTGATTGTTTATCTTTAGAATGACATTGTAGGGTAAGTGAGAGTGTCTGGATCTGATCAGTTTGAACAGAAAACATGTAGACTCTTTGAGCTGGATTTAATTGGTTTAAACACTAAAGGGCTGAAACCATCTTTCTCTTTCTCTCTATTGTTTTCTCACTGTTGAAGATACTCTTTAGTCTTGCAACTTACATGGCAACCTCACTTGTGCTGGTGCATGAAAAAAGCACCCAATACATTCTGTAAAGTGGTTTGCATTGCGAAGGGCACCCAGCTGTAGAAGTTATGCCAAAAGAGAGACACTGGATTAAAATGTTATCCTTCAACCAATTGGACCCTGTCGAACCATCCAAACCATGACAGCATGGAAAGTGGATGTGAAATACTTTCTAATTTTAGGGGAGGGATAGATCAATTGCATCAATTCCAGTACTCAGCTCGTACTTATTCTATTGACTCTGAAAGGATGAAAGGCAAAGTCAAGCTCATCAGAATTTGAACTTAGAATGTAAAGAATCAGGAGAAACACTGCTAAGCTTTCTATCCAATGTGCGAATGAATCTTGCCAGAAATAATCTTTTCTAATAAAAGCCTGAGGCCTGAAATATTGGGGAAAGGAGCCAGTTGATTACATTTACCCCAGTATTCAACTGGTACTTATTTTATCAACTCCAAAAGGATGAAAGGCAAAGTTGACCTCGGCAGAATTTGAACTCAGAATGTAATGACAGACAAAATCCTTAGCAGCATTTTGTTCAGCATGCTAGCAATTCTGCCAGATACCACCTTAATTCTGCCAGAAATAATGATGATATATATACCATGGCACAGAGAATTCCATGGGCAAAGAAGAAAAAAGAGAGAGCCTTAATACTGATGTAGTTTTATCCTATTTATTGGAAGCTGACAACTTCCCTAAACATTCTCCAAGTATTACATTTTATCATTTTTAAGTCATCACAGCCAACAACACATTTGGTGTTGTGTATCTCACAGCATTTGTTAGGGGCATTTTATCCTGCCACAAGGACTAAAAAGTTGTCTAATTTGAAGAGGACCAAAAGAGTCTCATCTCCCTCCAAAATGCTTTTTCCTCTGTTGCAGCTTCTAAAGTCCATGTCTTGTTTGTGCATTATTTTGTCCTCAATACTGTCATTTTTGCCCCTAAAGTGCCTTTAAACATTATCCCATAAGTAAAGTAGAATTTCAACTGCACCCAGTGATGAAACTCCAGCATGAAGGTTCTAGAGTTGGGATGGACATGGAGTCACCTTTTAATTACCATTACTCCCAGGTCTGTTCTTGGAGAGGTGGTACCTGTCAGAGTCCTGTCTATTGGTTAAATAGATCTTTGTAAAGGTAGATTGAGCGCTTTAGCTGCAGTGATAGCAATCAATGTAGGAGAAGGAAAACTCCAAAATTAATACCTTCTTCCAGCATGCCCTAAGCCAGCATGGAAATGTATAGCTGATGAAACTGACATGAGGTATTTCCAACAGTGGCAACTATCTCACATTAATGCTCATTCTGTCACAATAACATGAGATAGCAAGAAATGAAGACTGATATATATTAAAATAGGTCTTTATTTCACTATATTTCTCTCTTAACAACAACTTGTTTTTTTTTCTTTTTCTTGAAATAAATTTCAATTCTATATGTTTGTTTTGCATTGTGTTGACAGACTTGCACTTAAAATTCCTGCGGTTTTAATCAAAACATGTTAGTTGCAATGGTAATAACACTACCTGTCTATCTTTTACATGCACTCTCTCTATCTTACTGTATTTCTTTCTCAACAACAACTTTTTCTTTTCTCCTTCCTTCCTTCATATATATCATGTGACAGACAGAGAGAGACAGAGGTCAGCTTCTCTTTTATAATATAGAATGTAGCCTTGCTACATAAAACACTTTGATGCTGATTATTGCTCAAGAATTAAGTATATACAAGTGCCTATAGAATTCTCAGCCACTTGCACTAGTAACTCACTGAGTAAGTATTGTCGTTGATCAGTCAACTGATATACTCATTCGTAGATTCATAGAAATTGATAAGAGTCCACTGACACATTTATTTAACAATAAGTTAAGAAATATGATTTTGATGATTATATTTCCACTGAGGGATTGTCTGTGTTTGCTTTTTTTCATTCACTCTCAAAGTATCATGTTTATTGTTTATATTAAGATCTTAGTCATTAATTTGCAATTTATTCATTTGTATATGCACATACACTCCCCAACACACCATTGGTTTTTTTATCTACTTTTTTAATTAGTGATTTCCTCATTGTATATACATATATATATATATATATATATATATATATATATATAAATTTTCAGTTTATTCACACACACGCACATGTATATATATATTAGTTTTTAATTTATTTGCACACACATATATATAATACACACACACATATATACATTCACACAGGGGGTCTGTAATTTACAATTTGAAAAATTCAAGAGTAAAAAGGAAATAAGGATAACTCAGCAGAATTTTTGACATGTTGGGCAAGCGTTCTCTATTATAGCCTCAGACTGAAA
>NC_069004.1:13116500-13119205 GCF_001194135.2 Octopus bimaculoides | reverse complement strand
ATATATATATATGGATAATGTCTACAACAAAAAATTTTATCCATGACAAAACACAGTAAATTGCTCTCTTAAAGGTTCAAATATTCCCCTTAGCATATTTAAACTGGTAAAAACATTGGATTTATGCACATCACTGTTTAGCACTACCACCACGTAATGTAGCACTACTGTGTAATATAGCACTGCCTCCACATAGTGTATATAGATAGTCTAACTGCATAATATTGCACTGCCGCAGTGTAATATATGTATATATAGTCTGACCCATGCCAGCATGGAAAACAGATGCTAAATGATGATGATGATGATGATTGTGCTGGTGCCACATAATAAGCACTCATATCAGTGCAAGCACATGTGCCTGTGTCATGTTAAAAGCACCCAGTACGCACTGTAAAGTGGTTGGCATTAAGAAGGGCATCCAGCTGTAGAAGTTAAACCAAATGAGACTGGAACCTAGAGCAGCTTCCCAGCCGCTAGCTCTGGTCAAACTGTCCAGCCCATGCCAGTGTAGAAAACCAACATTAGATGAGGAGGAGGAGGAGGTGTGTGTAATGGTGTTGGTGTGTTTATGTTCTCATAGCTTAATGGTTTGGCAAAAGAGACTGATAGAATAAGTACCATACTTGAAAATGAATAGATACTGGGGTCTATTCTTCCAACTAAATTTCTTCAAGATGTGCCCCAGTATGGCCATAGTTTAATGACTGAAACAAGTAAAGGATAAAAAATAAACCAAGTTTTCTTAGAAACATGAGAACACTTCCACATGTGCTCCATTGGTTACATGCAACTGCTGAGTTACCTGGGGTTTTTTTTCCCGAATTTTTAAAGTTCATGGACACCCTGTACACAAACACCCAAACACACACACACACACACACACACACATGTGTATGTACGTACATACATACATACATAAAGGGTAAAAGAGTAAAGACCCCCTTTGGTCATAAATGATCATGGAATTGAACCTAGAAAGTTCCCCTCTGAGGCTCAAGTCTAGGCAGGGTTGTTTGTGGAAGACCAGCAATCACCCATGCATACTAGTTTCCCCTCTCCACACTACCAATGTTGTCCAAGAGAAAGGCAAAGGCCAATACAGTTTAGCACCAGTGACATCACAGCTCATTTCTACAGCTGAATAAACTGGAACAACCATGTAAAATAAAGTGTCTTGCTCAAGAACACAACACACAACCCAGTCCAGAAATTGAACCCAAAACCTCATGATTGTAAACCTGACACTCTAACCACTGAGCCATGTGCCTTCACATACATACATACATACATACATACATACATTTGGGTTATCTATGACGGTTTTGCAAACCCATGCTATCAGATATAAATGTGGTAATCTTTTCTTTTCATATTAATAACATTTATTTGCAAGCTATCTCCGTCCTTCCATTAAACACTCCTTAACTCTCTCTCTCTTTTGAACCTCTTAGCCTCATATCATATAGCTTTACTCATTGTATTACATAACACATTAGAAGATAATACAGTGCAATATTATGGTTATTTTAAGTACAGTTCCTCCATGTTGTTGTTTAGTCCAAGGTCAGCCCTGTTCAAGCAGACCTGCGATTGGCTAGCTGTGTGGTTGACAAGTTTGCTTTGCAGCCATCTGGTTTTAGGTTCAACCCCACTGTGGAATAGTTATTCTCACTTAAATGTTACCCATGGTTTGTTCTAACAGAACATCCATGTTTAAGTGGGGGTAAATATTACCTCTCTGTATTAATACTGCCTCTCTCACTAATATATATTTTTAACAATCCCAGTGGCTAATCTCACTGTTCTGGTGCTGTTATTCTATAAATCCCCGGTGGGGAGATGAGTCACTGTTTTCTATAGTGATCAAGCGTCCATCAGTGATGAAACCAAGGAAGGTCAGAAGGTCGAAATTACAGTACCTGGTGGTCTCTGTGTAGGGATTTATCACCCCACTAGTGATATAAACAAGAGTGCATTATGCACCAAAAGTCAATATGAGAGTTTCTCTCATGGTAACCACAGCAGTATAGTTTGTTCTAACAGAACATCCAGGTTTAAGTGGGGATAAATATTACCTCTCAGTATTAATACTAATATATATTTTTTAACAAAATATATTTTACTAACATTATTTAGTAACATCTGTTACTAATATATATTTTTTAACAATCTCGCTGTGGAATAAATATCTTAGCCATGTGTTTTATAACGTATAACATTGAATTGACCAATACCTTGTGAATGAAATTTGATACATGGAGATTTTCAATAGCCTGCTGTGTGTGTGTGTGTTTGTGTTTGTCTGTTTCCTTGATTTGTATTTAGAAACTAAAGAAACAAGCACCCACAAACCTGTATAGACTATTATTCTATTATTCACCACATCACAGAATATTTTAACACTTGTTTTGAGAAATGGTAACCAAATCTCCCTCATAATGGCTACTGAGATGATGTAGAGCAGAAAGTGAGCTGTAGTGTCAATTTTTAATCCTCTTTTCCTCCCTCCCTCCCTCTCTTTCCCTCTGTCATAGTGCAAAGGATAAATAGTTAGAGAGAGAGAGAGAGAGAGAGAGAGGAGAGCAGTGATGGTGATAGCAGCAGTATGTTTGTGTGGAGTGAAACTTTTTCTTTTTGTCTTTCTTCAGTCTTTCCTTTATCTCTTCCTCACTCTCTCTCACTCTCACTCTCTCTCTCTCTCT
>NC_069004.1:13107066-13115577 GCF_001194135.2 Octopus bimaculoides | reverse complement strand
GCTCCAATAACAAGTGCAGGCAATATTCAAGTATTTTGATGGCTTTTTCCCCTTTGTTTACGAACAGTCTAGTTAATCGGAAATGTCAGAACTAACGGGGATTAATACCATATACACCGTTACAGCGCTAACTGTATTCAACTGAATAGACGTCAGTGATTAGTTGAAATTATTGAAATAAGACAATTTTTAACGTGAAATAACTTTGAATACAAAATTTTTTATCTGTTCTATACCACAAAATATACAAGTATACGAAGTTTGAAAGTGTTTCGGTACCAAAAACACTACATAAAAAAATGTTGCCCGTCAAATCAAAGGTCCCTAGCAAAGATTAGCTGTGGATGGGGATGTTACCTGTAAAAGAACTGGTTTCTTACCCAGGCTATGTATTCAATTTTATCCCATCACTCACAAGTGGCATAACTCTTCCTGAATCTAATCAGATGAGGACAATGAGCATCAGCTTCATAAGCCACACCTCATAATCCTCTGGATCAAGAGGTCTTACAGAGTTTATCATTTAAATTAGTCAGTGGGTTTATCAATTTACACATTTGGTTAATGTATTTTTCTTACGGAAGAAATCTGAACATTCCAGAAAGAATGGTTTTTAAGGAATAAGAAGAAAATGACTATTGACATACACCATATGTTTCTTAATTCTTAATCTTACTTCTATCACTTGTCTGGATATATCACACCCAAAATTTAATCTTGTACACTTGTATTAGTCAGTCTGCTCCATTGCAAAATGTTCAATCTTTTTGTTCTCTGTGGCTAATCATTTTTATTGTTTGTGGTTAAGAAGTTTGGCTCCCAACCAAACAGTTTGGGTTCAGTCCTATTGGGTGGTACCTTGGGCAAGTATCTTGCATTACAAACCCTGTATTGACCAAAGTTTTGTGAGTGGATTTGGTAGATGGAAAGTGAATGAAGCCCATCATATATATGTAGGTGTGTGTTCCTTGTTTTGACATTACATGATGGTTGTTAATGGGTAACATTGTCATATAAGCAGGAGGAGGGGGATAGTCAATTACAGCAACCCTAATACACAACTGGTACTTATTTCATTGACTCCCCAAAAGGATGAAAGTCAATGTCAGTGGAATTTGAACTAACAAATGAAATGCTGCTAAACATTTTGCCCAGCATGCTAATGATTCTGCCAACTTGTTGCCTTATAATAATAATAATAATAATAATAATAATAATGATAATAATAACAATAATGATGATGATGATGATTTCAAATTTTGGCGCATGGCCTGCAAGTTTGGGAGGAGGGAGTAAGTCAATTACATCTATCCCAGAGCTCAACTGGTACCTATTTTATCAACCCTGAAAGGAAGAAAGACAAAGTCAACCTCAGCAGGATTTCAACTCAAAATATATAGATGGACAAAATCCTCTAAGCATTTTGTCCAGCACACTAATGGTTCTGGCAGGTTGCCAAATGGTTTCAAATTTTGGCACAAGACTAGCAAGTTTGGGAGGAGGGAGTAAATCAATTACACTGACCCCAGTATTCCCAAAAGGATGAAAGGCAAAGTTGACCTCAGCAGAATTCAAACTCAGAATATAAAGATGAACAACACTGCTAAGCATTTTTTCCAGCATGCTAACGATTCTGCCAGCTTGCCACCTTAATTATAATAATAATAATAATAATAATAATAATAATAATAATAATAATGATCATGAAGAGAGTTAATAATGGTGATAATGATAAAGTTAATGATGATGGTGATGTATAAAAGAGCTAAGTGTTGCAATAGATATCTGTACTTAATCTTGCAAACTACTTTTCAGATGTAACAGGAAAGGGTCATTGAATAAAGATTAAATTGCCTGAAGATCAGAAACATGAAACCCTGTGCCGTGACCTACTCAGACTTAGCTTTGAATAAGAATTAGATCTCAATTTCCTTTTTGTAAAAACAAAAAAAAAAAAAGCATAATAATAGAAAATTGTCATATTAGAACTGTGCCATAAATAGCAGATTTTGCTGGTGGTAAATACTGGTGGTAAATGCTAGAGAAACTCAAAACCTTCTTCAAACATGCATTCACAAGGAAATTATCTTCTCTGCCTTTTTTTAAGGAATAATGGACATTTTTATTTGATACATTACATCCTGGTTAACTAGTCAGTAAAATTATTTAGAATGACTGTTTCCCTCTTCAAAATTACAATGATAAATGTCTCACTGTCATTTTGTTCATCATCATCATCATCCTCATTTAACGTCCGCTTTCCATGCTAGCATGGGTTGGACGATTTGACTGGGGACTGGTGAACCAGATGGCTACACCTGAATTTTAGGGCTTATAATTCTAATAAGCCCTAAAATTCACTCTCTAATTGCCCACGGGCATATGGCATAGTGGTTAAGAGCGCTGGCTAGTAACCCCAAGATTCCAAGTTCGATTCCAGGCAGTGACCTGAATAATAATAATAATAATAATAATAACAACAACAACATTGAAAAATACCTTAGGAATGAGAACCCAGGTTCGAAATTTCCCCCAAGACACCTGATGAAGGCTGGAGGGTATAATAGCCGAAACGTGTTAACAACAAACAAGATGAGGACAAATATCTGTCAATTGTAAATAATGTACATAATTCCTCATCTCTTAAATATAAAACTGTAGATATCATAAGGTTCTGGCTATTTTTGAAGAATCCAAAATCTTAAATTGCATGCATGCACATGTGTGCATGCATACACTATTTATCCTATTGCATACATGCACACTACTTAACCTATTGCTGCTAAAGATGTTAGAAGCTCCAGCTGTGCTAATGTACTTATGTATGAATGTTTGTGCATATATCCTAGTATGTCATCACCATCGTCGTCATCATCATATATCTGTTTTTCTATGCAAGCATGGGTTTGGTGCTATGTATAGTGTGCGTGTGTGTGTGTCTGGTGGGGTGTACCATCATTGTTTGTTATTCATAGTAGCAGTAGTAGCATTGTTATTGTGGAGGGTGAGGTTTAGCTCCAGGCAAGCCCTGATTGAATAAACATATGCGCAAAACCATTTCAGTTGTGGCTAAGTCAAATTTTGTTTTTTTACATCTTAAATGTATCCTTCTTTGTATAAAACAATAGGATGCAATTTGAGAAAAATTTGGCTATTGCATCAGCAGGTTAAGGGACCACATAGCAGATCCCTGTTTGGCTCACCTTGCTGTTCTAGGCCCTGAAAGAATAGATCTTCAATGCTGCATCTATTTGTGTGTCTTATTTTTATATTCTATTCTTCAAGATCCAATAATCACAGACACATAATCAAACCACACAGTCTTCTATGGTTAAATTTTACTGCAGGCACCATCCACCAAGTACATATGACACTGTCTTTTAACCAGAATGTGTAACGTTGGAATAACATAAGTGTTTAACATGAAAGGAGAATAGGAAGATTAGAAAGCGGGGCAGACATTGTTGTTTAACTCTTTAGCATTCATATTACTCTGTCAAATGCAATGCTTTGTGCAAGAGAGAAGACTGCACTGGTATTATCGTGTGATGTGTATGGATGAGGACTGCTGCGTAAAGAAGTGCCCATCTCTAACTGTGGAGGGAACCTGCGGAAGAGGTAGACCCAGGATGTCATGGGACAAAGTGGTGAAATGGATCTTCTGCTGTTGAGTCTCACAAAGGCAATGACAAGTGACCAAGACTTTTGGTGATTTGCTCCGCTTGAGAAGACATGTCAAGCTAAGTGAAATCATGGTCATGGCCACTTCTGGTGACATGTAAAAGGCACCTGTGCCAGTGACACATAAAAGACACCCATACCAGTGACATAAAATTCTGGGTTCAAATTCCATCCAGGTCAATTTGGCCTTTCATCCTTTCAGGGTCGATAAATTAAGTACCAGTCAAGTACTGGGGTCGATGTGATCAACTCACTCCCTCCCCCAAAATTTCAGGCCTTGTGCCTACTGTAGAAAGGATTATTATCATCATCGTCATCATCATCATCATCATCATCATCATTAAGGCAGTGAGCTGGCAGAATTGTTAGCACGACGGGCAAAATGCTTAGTATTTTGTCTGCCGCTATGTTCTGAGTTCAAATTCCACGAAGGTCAACTTTGCCTTTCATCCTTTCAGGGTCAATAAAATAAGTACCTGTTGAATACTGGGGTCAATGTAAACAACTTATCTCCTTCCCCTAAAATTTCAGGCCTTGTGCCTATAGTAGGAAGGATTATTATTATTACTATTCCTTCTTTAAACTGTAAGCTAGAAGAACCGTTAGTACACTGGCCAAAATGCTTAGTAGCATTTCATGTCTTTAACAGATTAGTATCACTAAAAAAACATACTTCAGTGGATGTGGTTAGGTTTGAACCCTCGATCTATCGTTTCAATAGTCCAGCAACTTAATCACTGCCTCTATATCAGCAGTGAGGTGGGGGCAGTAATCTTTTCTGCTCCATTTCCTTTCTGGCGACAATCTGCATTCCACACATGATTATGGTGTTGGAGGGGACACTGGTGGGTTTGATGGTGAATTTGGTGTTGATGGTGGTGGTGGTGGTGGTGGTGCTGCTGCTGGCTATATTTAGCAATGTTTTCAAAACAAAAAAAAAAAGAAACTACAAGCATTCTAGAAATAAAATAAAATAAAACTAAAATATATAAGAACATACAAAAGCAAACCAACAACAACAACAAAATAAAACAAAATAACAAAATAAAAGCTGAAATTCCTTCTGTCAAGAATATATTTCCTTTAAAAACACCAAACACTGGCTGTTTTGTCTGGAGAAGACTCTGAGATACTGCTGCTGGTACTGTCACACAACATCACCACCAAGACAACAGTTACTACTACTACAACTATTACTACAATGCCATAACCATTACTATCCTTTGTTTTTTGCTCACACACACACACACATGCATATGTATATCTGTGTGTGTGTGTGTGAGGGGGTGCTGAAAAGTTCCTGGCTTTAAGGATATCACAAAAGGCCTGGTTGGAGGCCCAACCTTCCAAGTTCTTTTACGGGGCTTAGAAAAACTAAAGGACCACTGCAATAAGTGTGTATAAATCTGAAAGGGGAATATGTTCATTAAAATCATAATTAACTGGTCCTCTTGTATTTTCTTTTACCCAAAGGCAGGAACTTTTCAGCATCCCTCATATAAAGGGAGACAGCCCTATCTTTGTTTTAAAACAATCTGTGGATTATAATTATTTCAAGAGAGAAAACAAGGGTCTAATGACCTGGAACCCCTATTCCCCATATGTTTCTTCACCTCTCACTACCATTGTTCCATTCATCACCCCTACAAAATATTTTAGAAGGTGCACTTGCATCTCCTGTACCCCCTATTCCTGAGCCCATGTGTGTATGAGCTTGTGAGTGCATAGGCATCTAAAACAACTAATGAAAATATGGAACATGCCATCTGTGATCTTCCCATGTAATTAACATCCATTGTTATTTATACAAATCAAACAGGCTCCAAAGAGACTGGTGTAGGCCAGCATTTGCAGACTAATATTATTTAGTAAAACTAATAAAAAGAATACAATGAACTTGTTGTGAGGACTGGAAAATCCAACATTTCATACAGTCCGTATTCAAGAAGTTGACAGGAGGAAATTTATGAGACAGCAGAGTTTTACATCCTCTGCACCAGCTTTCCCTGATGAAGGACTCTGTCTGAAACACTGGATTTTCCACTCCCCAGAGCAAGTTTGCTGTACTCTTTTTGTCAATTTTACTAAATAGTTTTATATAAGGGTGAAGGGGTAAAGACCTCCTTCGGTCACAAATCACCATGGGATTGCACCTAAAAAGTTCCCCTCTGAGGCACAAGTCTGAGCAAGGTTGTTTGTGGAAAACCAGCAGTTGCCCTTGCATACCAGTCTCCTCTCTCCATGCCACCAATATTTTCCAAGGGAAAGACAAAGACTGATACAGCTTGGCACCAATAATGGTCACAACTCCTTCTACAGCTGAGAGAACTGGAGCAACATGAAATAAAGTGTCTTGCTCAAGAACAAAAGACAGGGCCCAGTCTGGCAATCAAACTTACAACCTCATGATTCCAATCCCAACACTCTAACCACTAGGCCATGCACCCTCCCACTTAATTAAATACACACACATGTAGTTATAGGTGCAGACATGGTTGTATGGTTAAGAAATTCACTTGACAATCATGTAGTTTTGGGTTCTACTCTAGCCTCAGCTTGTCCAGTACCTTGTGTGTGAAATTTTTTGAGGTAGAAACTATATGGAAGTCCATCATCTATATAATTATATGCACATACATGTATACGTGTGAGTAGGCTTGCTTGTTTGTCTCCGCATGTGTTTGTATTAACTCAGCTTTGACAGCAATGACATGTGTTTATGTCCCACTGCCTGGTAGTTTGATATGTGAAGTTCAGTTGAGTAAAATAACTTTACTTGTAATCATGTAAAAGTTGGTGTCAGGAAAAGCACCCAGCTGCAGAATACTGTCTCGAGAAATTTCATCCAGCTTGTAACTGTATGAAAAAAAGTGGCTGTAGAAACGATGATAATGAAAAAGACTCTCCTAGTAAATGTACAGAATGTGAACTCCAGTAGAGTGAAATAACTTTTAACCAAGTAAAGGTTGATGTCATTGAAAGCATCCAGCCGTAGAGTATCACTTCCAGAAATGTTATCCAGCCTGTAACAGTATGGAAAAAGTGGCTGTGTAAATGACGGTGATGGAAAAGACTCTACCAGGAAATGTACTGATTGACAAATGATTAAATTTGGCGCCTGTTAACTCATTGCACTTGATTGCTCTCTCTCGCTGTTGGATGAACTTAAGTAGATACTCTTAATGAGATACAATAGCCATTCAGTATTCTCAGGTTCAACCTGCAGAGACTGCCCTCTGATTTAACAATGGGTCTATTTACACAGTGTGGTTGACTGTAGGTTTATTAAGTGTATATATATTCACAATTTATTAATTCTTTCCTCTGCAGGCATGCCTCAATTTACATCAGTAATGGTTTCCAAGACATGTGACTTAACACTGAAAATAACATGACTCAAAAGATGTCATATATTAGCTTATATCATCATCATCATCATCATCATCATCATTATTAAAATCCATTTTCCATGCTGGCATGGGTAAGATCAGAGGTTCTCAATTAGGGTCCAAATGGCCCTTAGGGATCCATGTAAGATTTTGTTGTTAAAATTTATCTGCAATAAATTGGTTATACTTTTACAATACTCAAAATATTTTAACAGTTTTTTTCATACAATTCCTTATAATATTTAATTATAAAAATATTTAAGGATTTTCTTAAACATCAGATGGTTACGACAGTCCATCAGAGCAAAGTAGGAATCAAAGGGTACACAGACAAAAAATGGTTGAGAACCACTAGGTTAGATGGTGGTAAGTGACAGAGCTGCACCAGGCTCCAGTCGTCTGCCTTGGTTTGGTTTCTACAGCTGAATGCCCTTCCAAGTGCCAACTACCATTTTACAGAGTTTGCTGGGTGTCTGTTTTAGTAAATGTTTTCTACATATTTTCATAGGTATTTTAATTGATTTTCCGCTTCAATATTGGTTTTTAGGCGTGTGGGGGTGTTCTTTTAAAATTTCATCTGATTTTATGTTTGAAATTGAGGTTTATTTTTTCTATTGATTTCTTGAAGGTATGTAAAGTCAAAAAAGACATAACTTGAAACAATGTAAGCTGAAGTCTGCCTATATTCTATGATGAATTATTTAATACAAAATGGTAAACTAGACATTAATTCCTATGCAATGCAACATAGTATGATATTTATCTTTTATTTTTTATCTTTTTACTTGTTTCAGTCATTAGACCACGTCCATGCTGGGGCACCACTTTGAAGAAATTTTAGTCAAATTAATCAACCCCAGTACTTATTTGTTTTTTAAAGCCTGGTACTTATTCTATCAGTCTCTTTTCCAAACTGCTAAATTACAGGGATGTAAACACACTAGCAACCAGTTGGTGTCAAGCAGTGATGTGGGGGACAAATACAGACACAAAGACACACACACACACACACATATATATATGTGTATATATATATATATATATATATATATATATATATATATACTAGCAGAGATACCCGGCCTTGCTCGGGATTAAAATGGCATAGATTTTTATTGCTTTACTTGTTTCAGTCATGTGACAGCGACCATGGTGGAGCACCACCGTTGGTCGAAGAAATCAACCACAGGATTTATTCTTTGTAAGCCTAGTACTTATTCTGTCAGTGGCTTTTACCAAACTGCTAAGTTACAGGAATGTAAACACAGCAACATCAGTTGTCAAGCAATGGTAGGGGTATAAACACAAGACACAGGCACACACATACACAAATATACACATATATACGACAGTCTTCTTTCAATTTCCGAGTACGAAATCCACTCACAAGATTTTGGTCAGCCTGAGGCTATAGTAAGCATGTATATATATATATATATAT
>NC_069004.1:13094432-13106728 GCF_001194135.2 Octopus bimaculoides | reverse complement strand
ATATATATATATATATATATATATATATATATATAATTGGAAAACATGAACAATTTCGTAACATTGTTTCCCATTTTCTTGGTTTGGGGCTTTCTTCAGGTAAACACAGATCCTTACTAGTCCAAGTGTTTCATTGGATTTGGTAATCCTGAAGATGCCCATCTCCTCCCCGGTGAAGGTGCATGGCTTAGTGGTTAGGAAATTATTCTTACTGTTGTGGGTTCAATTCCTGGTGGCAAGTTGTGTCCTTGAGCAAGACATTTATTTCATGTTGCTCTAGCTGGCAAAATTGTGTCTGTAATTCAAAGGTCAGCTTTATGACATTCTGTGTCACGCTGTATCTCCTTGAGAACTATATTAAAGGTATGATTGTCTGTAGAGTGCTCAGTCACTTGCATGTTAATTTCACAAGCAAGCTGTTCCATTGATTAGATCAAGTGGAACCCTCATCATTATAAATGACAGAGTGCCAGTAAAAATAGTAAAATCTCTTCCCCAAGATATATGGATGTTGTTGGCTCTCAAGGAACCCCCTCCACCATTGACAAGTTTTGCTTTTTTAACTTTCTGGTTACTGACACACCCTCCTCACTGGATAGGTCCAGTAGGGAACCAGTTTAGATGCTAACCCCTCAACCATGAACTAGTAGGACTGGATTGCATGGTTTTCAGTTGCAGGTTTCCATCAGCCTGTGTTAGAATTCATAATTAGCTCCTTTTCTTTTTAATATTTTCCCTGTGTTGTGTTATACAAAATTATTTACACTATATGATTATGTGTTAATGATTAATTCATTTGTAACATAAAAGGCTATGCAGAATGTATAGAACAACTCAATTGTAGAGATGATTTTTATATTAGTACAAGGACACTAATTTGGAGGTGGGACAGGGGGAGAGAGTGTAGTCAATTTATTGTCACCTACCCCCTTATCCTTTCCATTCTCAGTATTTGATTGATACTTTATCTTATCAACATGAAGACACGTGGCTTAGTGCTTAGGGTACTCAGCTCATATTCATACAGTCATGAGTTCAATTCCCAGCGACGCATTGTGTACTTCGGCAAGACACTTTATATCACATTGCTTGACTTCAATCAATTGGCTAAAAATGAGTTGTACCTGTATTTCAAAGGGCCAGCCTTGTCACATTCTGTGTCATACTGCATCTCCCTGAGACCTACGTTAAGGGTACACATGTCTGTGGAGTGCTCATCCCCTTGCATGTTAATATCACAAGTAGGTTGTTCCATTGATCAGATCAACTGGAACCCTTGTCGTTGTAACTGACAAAGAGACAGTATCTTATTAACACTCAGAGGATTCAAATGTAAAATTAATAATTTCTGTGAGATTTGAATACAGAATGAAAATAGGACATAAACATTGCCAGGACCTTTATTCTTCTAGTGCTGCACCAATTGTACCATTACCATCTGTTGCCTATCATAAGAGTGCAAATAATGACATTTGCCTTCTCTTGCTGGAAATTAAGCCATCATACTGATTTGAGCAATTATTTTCAATATATTGCTATTATTTTCACTCAATAATTCTTACTTACAAAACATATACACCCTTGAAGACAGACTGGCGAGCTGCTACTTAAGTGTAATTGTTAACACATCTGTCTGGGTTATAGAAGATGCTTTGTTCAAGTCCTATGAGCAGTCCTTTAACATATTTTTCCCCCTCTCAGGAGATTTTAACCCTACTTATAGCTGAATATCACTTCAAGATACTTCATTAGATACCACACTATTAGTTTGGTATCATTTCTGCTTCTCAGACAGCATAATAATAATAATAATAATGGTTTCAGATTTCGACACAAGGCCGTCAATCTTAGATGGAGGGATTACGTCGATTGACATGGACCCCAGTGCTCTACTGGTACTTATTTTATTGACCCCCAAAAGGATGAAAAGTAAAGCTGACCTCAGCAGGACTTGAACATGGAACATAAAGGTAGAGATAGAAACGCTTTCTACAATTGGCACAAGGCCTGAAATTTGGGGGAAGGGGGCTAGTTGATTACTTGGACCCAGTACTCAACTGGTACTTGCTTTATCAACTCTGAGTCATCATCATCATTATTGTTTAACATCCATTGCCCATGCTGACATGGGTAAGATAGTTTGACAGCTACTAGCATGTCAGAAGACTGCACCAACCCCTACTGTCTGTTTTGGCATGGTTTCTATGACTGGATGTCCTTCCTAATACTGCCAACCACTTTACAGAGTGTATTGGGTGATTTTTACATGGCACCAGCAGTGGTGGAGTCACCAAGTAACTTGCAAGACAAACCCCGCAACTGGTGGGGGGAGTAGTATTGAGGGACGGAGAAGGTGTTTTGCATTAAAAGAAACATGGCTACTTCAGGGTGGTGAGCTGACAGAAACGTTAGCACGCCGGGCGAAATGCTTAGTGGTATTTCGTCTGCCGCTACGTTCTGAGTTCAAATTCCGCCGAGGTCGACTTTGCCTTTCATCCTTTTGAAATCAATAAAATAAGTACCAGTTGCGCACTGGGGTTGATATAATCGACTTAATCCGTTTGTCTGTCCTTGTTTGTCCCCTCTGTGTGTAGCCCCTTGTGGGTAGAAAAAAATAAGAAACATGGCTACCTCAAATGGAGAGATAGAGAAAGAATTTGAAGGCACGTGGCTTAGTGGTTAGGGTATTCAGCTCATAAATATATGGTCATGAGTTCAATTCCCAGCAGCACATTATATCCTTGAGCAAGACACTTTTATTTTCACATTGCTCCAGTCCACTCAGCTGACAAAAATGTGAAGTAGTACCTGCCTTTCAATGGGCCAGCCTTGTCATTCTGTATTACACTGAATCTCTCGCAGAACTATTTTAAGGGTACACATGTCTGGGGATGCCCAGCCACTTGCACGTTAATTTCACGAGCAAGCTGTTCCATTGATCAGATCAACTGGAACCTTTGTCATCATAACTGACAGAGTATCATTGCCAGAGAAAGAATAATAATAGGAGAGTATTGTAGTTCTCTTGAAGCATTGTGTATTGTTTGTTAAGAATGAAAAGTTTTGAATGGTACAACAATGCACTATAATACAAAAATGGACTATATACCTGTTGTAATTTGGTTATCTATAGTCCGATGATATTTCGGAATACAATTCCTTCAGAAGATCTGAAGAAGGAATTGTATTCCGAAATATCATTGGACTATGGATAACTAAATTACAACAGGTATATAGTCCATTTTTGTATTATAGTGCATTGTTGTACCATTCAAAACTTTTCATTCTTTGGAATAATAATAATTGCTTCTGGCATAGACACAAAGTCTGAAAATTGGGGAAGCAGGGTTAGTCAGTTTAATCAACTTCAATAAAAGCACTTGACTGGCACTTTTATTGACACTGGGTAGATAAAATGCAAACATGACCTCAGTAGAACTTGAACTCAGAACGTAAGGGGAACAAGAGGATGATGATACAAACATTGGGTTGATGTAATCAACTTGCACCCTCCCCTAAAACTTCAGGCCTTGTACCTATTATAGAAAAGATAATAAATTGTAATAACACATAAAATTATATTGACATCATAAAGAATCTGTTATCATATAAAGGGCAGCAGTCATTTAGCTAAAATATGAGCAGAACATGTCATAACCATGTGTTTTCAATCATGTTTAATCTGGGCGGAGGCGGGGCTGTTGTTTAAGCTGGAGGCTAAATACATATGTTTATGACTCTGTATATTTATTTAGTCATGATCCATGCTGTATTGGTGGTACTCTTGTAATTATGTAATCACGTTCCTGTTACGGTTCCATCATCTGGGTTACTTAACTTCAACTGTTCTGATAGGCCTTTTACATGTTTATGTACTAATACAGAACCTAGTTAGGGTTCAAAAGGACTTGGTGGTTATGTAACACGTTCACAGTGAGGGTGTGTAGTTGTTGACAAAAGTCTTTTTTCTTTTATCTTTTACTTATTTCAGTCATTTAACTGTGGCCATGTTGGGGTACCACCCTGAAGGGTATTTTAGTCAAACAAATTGATCTCAGGACTTATTTTTTTTAAAGCCCACCCAGTAGTTATTCTGTTGGTCTCTTTTGCTGAACTGCTAGGTTACAGGGATATGAACACAATAACACCAGTTGTCAAGTGGTAGCGGGGGATAAACAGACACAAAGACACACACACACATAAATATATGCATATATATATATATATATATGATGTGCTTCTTTCAGTTTCCATCTGCCAAATCCATTCACAGACTTTGGTTAGCCTGAGGCTATAGTAGAAGACTCTTACTCAAAGTGTCATGCAGTGGGACTGAACCTGGAACCATGTGGTTGTGAAGCAAGCTCCTTACCACACAGTCACAATTTATAATTTTAATTTGTTATTTATTTTTTATGTCATAAATCATAGGTGAATGCATGACTGTGGTTTTAAAAAGCTGGTTTCCCAACCATGTGGTCTTGGGTTCAGCCCAACTGCAACTCATCTTGGGCAAGTGTCTTCTTCTATAGCCTACATCATCCAAATCCATGAAATCAGCCTACCATCTCAGAAGAGGGAAGAACTCATTGTATGATGTAGTTTGAGATATACTTATCCTTTAAAGAAAGGCGACTTAGGCACTCAATCTGTTTAGATAAAGAATTCAAATAAAACACAGCCAAAATCTCTCAAATCACATTCTGATCATCTTCAAAAATGGTCACATTAGAAAGTACCCATTTTCTCCACCCAGTATTTCTGGGAGGACCAGGGAGATTGAGTCCTCAAGTACCACCTCTATAGAGTCCTATCAGAAGCAACCATTATTGGACACTTTTCTGCTGGATCCCTAGGCATGACCAACCACGACTATGGATATTATTCTTGGTCAACCCTTTGGTCTCCTGCCAGCTGGTTTGGCTTGAAAAATGATAGGACTATTGTGGATAGTACGCCTTTGATCATAAGTCTGTTTGGTCATGTCCTGGGGTTAAACAAAGATGACAACTAACACAACTGTTGCAAATTTTCAACTCAGACATGTAGCAATCCTCCCTCTCTTTCCCACCTCCCAAGGATATTAACCTTGTCCCTATTTAAAAGAAACCATAGCAGTTAGGTTATTTATATGACTATAATGACTACGGATTAATATATCCTAAAAATATTAGCAGTGACATTAATTAATTGGAATTCAGTTACATTCTAAGATGCACTTTCTTGTGAGTCTGGTGGCATAATTTCTTATATGATTTATTACATCCTGTAATATGTTTACTCTCTCTCTCACACACACACATATATTGCACTCACATGTATGTGTCATATATATATATATATATATATAATGTATGTATGTATGTATGTATGTATGTATGTATATTCTTATCAGTTCTTAAAAATAAATATTTTCATTGCTAAACTTATCTAATCTAACCTTATCTTCTTAGTTTAATAGAGGACTAGGCATATGGACAAATAGTTTGGTGCAACTGGAAATAAAATTTATTGATATGATGTGTATAAATATGTAGATATAAATAGGTACACAGATGGATGAATTCAAGAATTTTTTTTCTCTTTTTTTCTATTAAACTTTATTAAAATTCCAGCTGACCAAGTTTTAGGAATGTCAACATGCTGGTGAAATTCTACTTTGACCAATAAGAGAGCAGGAAGGAAGTTGGCTGCAACTTGCTGGGTACCTTCTGCAACAGCCAGAGATTTCTACTAAGCAAATAACACTGTGTAACAAAACTTTCTTTTTTTTTTTTTAAACTTTGGTCAATGCTATTTTCTATTTACTTCTATCTAGAAATCAAAAGAAATCACTACTATTCCCTTCAAACTTTGCTTTTGTGACCTGGGCATCAGTGTTTTGAAACTGACATATTTTCCATTACATTTCAAACAGATTCAGCTCTGAGTTGCTGAAGCAGAAATATCATTATGGCAAATATTCTGTTCAATACCACAGATTTGCTTGTCACTTAGTTGACCCTTAACCACTTGAGCATGTTCATTAGTGACTGGCAATATGTGATTCTCTGATCATAAGCAGGAGTAATAGGGGAGCATCATAACCATGTGTTGAGAAAGATTCTTTGGGATTTGAATAAATGTAAGAAAAGCAAAGTTTGAAGGAAATATTAGCCATTTTTAATACTTTCTAGAGGTAAGCAAATAGGAAATAACAGTTGCTATCCAAGGGCAAAAATCGTGTTACACTGTGTAATCATCTGGGTATTTATCCATGGGAGACTGAACTGTGGGTAATTTTTTTAAAATCATGGTCAAGAACTCTGATGATGTACAATGGGGCCACAATTATGGATAAACGTAAATCACCAATGATTGAACAAGTAATGGTCATGTAGTGTATCTGTTGTCACACCTGACACAATTGCAAATTGTAATCATTAGATGTTGATGATGGAGTTGGTTTGCATTAATTAACCCTTTAGCATTCAGATTCCTCTGTCAAATATAATGCTTATCTATTTTGTAATTAATATGTTATCTTGTAGCTTCAAGATTTCGATGATGTGATTTCATTGTTTATTTTTAGAATGACATTGTAGGGTAGGTGTGAGAGGCTGGATCTGGCCAGTTTGATAATAAAAATGGGAAGATATTTGGGCCTGATATGGCCGGTTTAAATGCTAAAGGTTTGAGGTGGAAGAGTGGCAGAAATTGTAGTGTTAGATGAAATGTCTTAATGTTCTTATACCCCCAGTCACTGTTTCTGCTGTCAGACTCTTGTTTCCTTCACTGAGCCATCCTGGATTTTCTTCTGTCATTGCTCTATCACTCTATCTGCAATTTCCACTTTTGGTTAGATTGCCTTGAGCAAGGGTGAAACGGATTGAGGAAGACCTGAAGTTGCAGCACCTTGAACTCAAGCATGCTAAAGCCAGCACCATGGATCAGAAACCATGGAACAACATCATCACCAGGGTCCATAACCCAGTGGCACTCACTGCAGCATATTGTTTGAGAAGGCAGCATCCCCTTATGGTCACCAACTAGGGAATAAAGAAGAAGCAGTTTTGAGTAAACACATAACATGGAGTTGTGAGGAATTTTTAGTTTTATATAATAGATGACAACCTTTACTAGTGCTAACTCCATGATAAATTCCTCCAGTACATGCAGTAAAAATGCTTACTGAATGAACAGAAGCAACGTAGAGCTGATAGGACATGTTGATCGCATCACAGAGGTGACAAACGGTTGACTGCTGACACCACGTGAAAATGCAGCCAGTGTGTTGGTTGCAATCTGTAAAGTGCTTGTGTAGTATTAATGATAAACCAGAATGTTTTGGCTATGTTGACAACTGTGAAGATGATGGTTATTGGTGGCAATGATGGCAATTATGATTAATGATCAGAATGGTGGAGCCCGGGGTGGGGGTGTTTATGTCTGTAGTGATCTAGATTATAACAAGGATAACAGGGATGATGATGAAAGTGTTTTTGATATCATACTTTATCTGGGTTATTTAAACTTACACACATGCACACACACACACACACCACACACACACAATGTGCACTCTCTCATAGACATGTTCACATATATATGAGAGAGAGAGAGAGAGAAAATAAGGAAAGTGACAAAGTGAACCTGTTGCTATTATTAGATTAATGTTTACTCGGTGCAAAAGCGAAATTCCTGAATATTGGACCACCACCACTTCCTCCTAACTGAAAGATCATAAGTTCAAACCTACTGCAAGCACTGTTGTATATTTGAGCAGTGACCTTAAATCCACACACTTCTAGATCACCTAGCTGCTAAGAATAGCTACTATTATGTCACCTGGGAATATTACCTGAGAGTGGCTTCATGGTTAGAATATTCAGCTCAGGCTTGCAAGGTCATGGGTTCGATTCCCAGCAGCACACTGTGTCCTTGGGCAAGACACTTTATTTCACATTGCTCCAGTCGACTCAGCTGGCAAAAATAAGTAGTACCTGTATTTCAAAGGGCCAGCACTGTCACATCCTGTGTCATGCTGAATCTCCCTGAGAACTACCTTAAGGTTACATGTGTCTGTGGAGTGCTCAGCCACTTGCTCATCAATTTCGCAAGCAGGCTGTTCCGTTGATTGGGTCAACTGAAATCTTTGCTGTTGTAACTGACAGTGCTAGTTTTTGTTTTTGTTTTTTGGTTTTTTTTATCTAAAGATAGGAATTACCCCCCCCCCCCACCTTAGTATTGGTTCCAGTTGTGGGAACAGGGATGGCAGTGGTGATAGTGATGAAGGTAGCAGCAGTGATAGTAGTGGTGGCAGTTGTGGTGGTGGCAGTGGAAATGTTAACATTGGCAGTAATAGTGGTGGTGGCGGCGGCGGCAGTGATGGGTCAGTGGGGAGGGGCATGGTAGACATGTATATCTTGACAAGAGTTGTAATGGCTTAGTTAAAGTAACAAGAATAGATAAGTTTAGTAAAACGAACATTCTGTATGAAAGTGGTTAGGAGCGATTCATGATGTTTGCATGGTAACTACTGAAGCATTGTTGAGTTGTAACACACAAGTCCTTATGTTGGAAGATAATGAGGTACGAAAACAAGAATTACTGGATCGGAATTAACCGAAATGAAAAAAGGAGAAAAAAAATAATAGCAGACCATTTATTATAGTTTGCGTTTTCTCTTGCGTTTTCTCTTGCGTTTTATGGCATTAATCATTTTCTGATTGTAAATTATCTCGTTGTGTATAACCAGCATCAATAACAGTGATAAATACTGCGCCTAGTTACTGATTAATAAGTTAATGTTTAATTAGCTTAATATTCCGACAATCAACTGATAATTTGTAACTTATATGTTGCTGTTGTTGGCTAGACCAATGTCTGTAAGTCTTCATTGAGTAGAACTATTTAAAGAAACAGGAGGAGCTAATCAAATACTTGGCTCTATGCCACATGCTCAATGCAGCCAGTTATAAATATATATATAGCTCGGTTTTGACCACTTATCTACATTATGATTCAGGTATTTATTTTATTGATCCAGCTGGGTTAGGCATCTAAATCACCGTCATTTTGGCAGATTGTTTAGCGCCAAAGAATATTCTAGACCAGCTATGCTAACACTCAGTCCACTATCTTTCTTCTGAATTAGATAGCAAGGAAAACCCCTTTAAGCAATGTGAAAGATAAAATATTTGCCACAGCGGGTTTTGCCAAAATAAAGCTATTGCAAAACTGAAAGAGCAATGTAAAGTTGTTAAAGCATTCACCTTTTTTTTTAATTAATAAAAAAAAAAAAATCCTCCAAATTCTTTGAAGTTCAGTATTTTTTAGTAAAAGAAAAATCTAGATTCTATTCATTGTTGTTTTTACCCTAAAGCCCTATGAACTTTTTAAATTGCAGACTTCACATTCATATAAATATCTCCAAATTCTCTGAATGGAAATCTTTATTCTAACAAAAAATGAAAGAAAGAAAGAAACAATTCTTTGAACTACAATCTTGACCTACAGACACCCCCACCAAATTCTCTGAAATACAGTCTTAACTCAATATAAAAATCTTCAATTTCCTTGAACTACAGTCTCTAAATAACTCAGGTTAGGTTTCAGTTTTATTAAACCTCTTCAGCAAAGCATAACAATTCCAGTTCTCTCAAAAGTAGTGGTGAGAGATTCACTAAATAGATGTACATAAGTAGTCGTGAAAAATTAGCATATAATATGAATTTATCCACAAAGTTAATTACTCAGAGATGCTGTCCACCTGAAAAATAATAGCTAAGTTGGTTTTAGCATATTTAATGCAATGAGCAGTAAAAAGTATCTCTAATTAACTTTTTAATATCCATGTATTAACTTTTTCATGAGCACATTTCTAATGAAATACATTGCCAATTTGTTTTGATTAATTTTTTTTAATAACGGAGATTTAATAAAATAACTAACTTGTTAATTATTAAAATAGTATTCATGATATAATTGAAGCTTTTTTCATTTTTTTAATGTCTATTTTGTTTCCAAGCTACAATGGGTTTGGATGGAGAATTATTTCAGGCAGGATTTTACAGCTGGATGCTCTTCATGTCAACAACCCTTACTTGCTTTTTTTCTAAGCAAGGGATTTCTTTATTAACACCATTTCACTTAAACTGGCACTCCATCGATTACAATGATAATTATATAATGCTAACTCCAAATAAGGCAACAAGCTGGTAGAATCATTAGCACAGCAGGCAAAATGCTTAGTGGCATTTGATCTGTCTTTATGTTCTGAGTTCAAATTCCACCAAGGTTGACTTTACCTTTCATCATTTTGGTGTCAATAAAATAAGTACCAGTTGAGTGCTGGGGGTCAATGTGAGACCATTATTGTTATTAATAAGGCAGCGAGCTGGCAGAATTGTTTACACACTGTACAGAATACTGAACAGCATTTCATCCATCTTCACATTCTGAATTCAAATTCCACCGAGGTTGGCTCTGCCTTTCACCCTTTCAATGTCAATAATGTCAAGTACCAGTTGATGACTGAGGTCAATGTAATCAACTTACCCGATCCCTTGAAATTACTGTCCAACCATGCCAGATGTGGAACCAGTATTAAAGGGGTTGTTCTATAATCCTAAGTCAACTCTGCTTCAACAGGCCTGTCACCCAAGTTTTTCAAATCGTAAGTTCTGGCCATAACCAGCCCATATTTTTCTCATTAGTCCAACCCATGCCAGCAAGGACATGGACTTTAAATGATGATGATGATGAATGTAAATAGGACTTCATTGTCCTATATGTTTTCCATTATTAATTTTTAAATGGTTGATTTAAAAGAAATTTTCATTGCTTATTCTGGCAGGTCAATGAGTGATATAGTGGATTGCTCATTGGTTATTAGCAAGGTTGAGGATGTCCGATGTAAAGGCCTCTTTACATAACAACATAAGATTATATATATCATAGGTACTGCGAATTGACAGAAACTCAATTTAAGTGTATAAGTATTTTATTAGCATCTAAATCTATTTGTTATCAGTTCTTACTAGAAAAAAATTCTTTTTGTGGCATTTATTGAAAAATAATGTTAAAATATTACAATGAAAAGGATGCAACAGCTCATGTTGCTTCCGTTGCACAGATTTTTTTTTTTGTATCATCTGCCACTGCTTGTCATCTCATGCTAATTCCGACAATAGAAGTCTGAAGCCTATGATGTCATGTAGTTTATATAAATTTTACAGAACATTAGAAGAACAATCTTATGAAAAATAGGTAATATAGTTTCGATTTTGTTTCTATAATTTTTAAGGGAAGCATTTCTTGCCTTGCTTCCATGGACTACACACCTATGATATATATATATATGTGTGTATATATATATATATATATATATATATATACATACAAATTTAATTTGTGGTCTGTGGGAAGAGGCCATTTTAATGATGCATCCTGTCCTAACTCTTCGAAATGCCAGTGTTAGAATGGTGGCAGCTGATGAAGGAAATGTTCTCTATGTGGCCTGTGTGTTTTCTGTACTCTGTTTATCATTTTGTCCACGTTTTCTTTGCAACGTCCTGTACCCAGATATGCATCTATATATACATGTAGATGTAGGTATGCACATACATGTATGTATATATGCATATACTCATTTATTATTTGTATTATATATATATAGTCGCCATGATTGACCTCTAACTTCAAAAGTTTTTTATTCTCTCTCTGTTTGTTTCCTTCTGCTCCTTTTTGTTGAAGAGCGTAGGTTCAAAATGTAAAAGATTTTCTCACCTTCCCAAGCGTCAAACTAATACACCTGCTTGTTGTTTATACACCTGCCTTCGTTTTTTGTTTTTCTGTAAATTTCAACTATATATATATGTGTGTGTGTGTGTGTATCTATATTGTTTAAAACAGTTTGATTCGATTCATTTTCTTTCATTTGTCCACTCACTTGTGTGTGTGTGTGTGTGTGTGTGTATATAGATAGATAGATACACACACACACACACACACACACACACACACACACACACACACACACACACACACACACGTAAGAAGTAAAAAGGTTTAATAAATCCAGGCAGATATTTATAAAGTAATCAGTGTTAAATGAATTTAGTTAACTATATCAAACAATTGGATACTAATAAATGGAAGTAGAATTAACATCCAAGGTAATTCTTCATGTCTATATGCCAAATAAATTCAAATATCATTTAGAACAATTTCAAGAAATTTGGAGTTGGTAATGTATGCGTGTATCCACCAATTAAAGATCTGATTTTCTCCATTCTTATTCTTGCTGCCATATA
>NC_069004.1:13084410-13093687 GCF_001194135.2 Octopus bimaculoides | reverse complement strand
TGCTTCTCCAACATACTGAAAATTTAGAAATAGCAGTCAAAGAACTACTATTTGACTGCTATTTCTAAATTTTCAGTATGTTGGAGAAGCAACTCATGCTAATCCCTGTATATTTATGATTATATATATATATATATATATATATATATATGGAGTAGATAAAATCTAGGCTACATATGTTTCATAACTAGCAGAACCTCAGAAGAAATCCCTTGACGACAATCTAAGCTTCATTTAATTAAGGAATCTTTGGCCCGATGAGTAGCTAACAGATTACCCCTCGTTTTGGCACCGAAACATATGTATGTGTGTATATGTAAAATTTATATATAAAATATTTAAAAATATATATAAATAATATTCATAAAATACACAAAAATATATATAATATGTGTGTGTGTGTGTGAATAATATATATAAAATGTATGTGCTTGCCAGACAGTTTTTTTGTTGGATTTTCCCACTCCTCATGGCAAATTCACTGTAATCTTTATGTGTGTGTGTGTTTGTGTATGTGCGCGCGTGTAAAATTTATATATAAAATATATATGTCTGTGTGTGTCTGTGTGTCAATAATTTATGTAATGTGTGCTAAGCAATTTTTTGTTGGGTTTTCCTCCCTTCTTGGCAAGTTTACTGTACTCTCTCTCTATGTATGTGTGTGCGTGTGTGTATGCAAAATTTATATACATATAAAATGCATAAAAATATATATAAATGACATATATATGTGTTCATAATATATATATAAATAATGAGTTATTTTGTTTGATTTTTACACTCATCATGGCAAGTCCATTGTATTCTATATGTGTGTGTGTGTGCATGAATATGTATATGCAAAATTATATACAAAATGCATAAAAATATATATGAATAATATATATTGTATTAATAATATATATGTGTGTGTTTGTGTGTGTACATGGTAGGTGGTGTTTTGTTTCTCCTGTCAACAAATCGTCTAGGCAGTTCATGCCTTTGAAGCTATGTGGAATAAGTCATCTTTCACTTGAAAATCAAGTAAGTGTTAGCTTCAGAAAGAGCACACAGCTGTGAAAAAATACCTCACATAATATATTCATTCAACCGATGCCAGCATGGGGAAAAAAATGAGTGTAAAACGAATGAATGAATAAATATTTAACTGATTAAACAGAACTATAATCAAAGTTGTTCCAGCTAGTACCTGTCTTGTCTTTTCCTTTTCTGAATTTTTTTCAAGCATCATCCATCTAGGACAGGGATTCTCAACCAGTTTTTACCTAAGGTTCCCCTTGATTCTTGGTTCACTTGGATGGACCTTTGCAGCCATTTGATATTTCAAAGATTATGTTTTTATAATTAAATATTAGGAATTGTATAAAAAAATTAAAATATTTTGTGTATTGTAGTATAAGCAATTTATTGATCATAAATTTTAACAACAAAATCTTACACGAACTGCCAAGGACCACATGGATCCTTGTTGAGAACCACTGATCTAGCACTACATCATAATGTGACTCCTACATTTTATTGTTGCTGTTTGACTCCCCAAGCCAATTCTGGTTAACTAGGCCTTTGAACAAAGTCATTCTAGCCATAACAATCCCGTCTTTTTCTTTAGACCCGGTGTATCTAGGGGGCTACATTATCCTAATGTTTCCTGTGTTTTTTAAACAATCTCTTAGGATTTATTAATACATAGAGCTTTGGCTGTTATTTCCAGCAGCTTGGGCTATCTCATTGGTTCAGTAGATCCTAATTTTAAGTAAGTGTTAGCATCAGAAAAAGCATCCAGCTGTGAATCAATACCTCAAATAACATATTTGTTCAACCCCAGCATGTAAAAAAAACTGGGTGTAAAATGAATGATTGAATAAATACCTTAGACATGGTGTATCTAGGCAGTCACATTACCCAATGTCCTACTGTGTTTTTCTAAACAATCTATTAGGGTTTATTAATGCATAGAGATTTGGCTGTTATTTCTAGCAGGTTGGGCTATCTCATTTGTTCAGTAGATCCTAATTTTAAGTAAATCCTGTTGATGATGCATGTGATTTTATAATGAATAAATACATAATTTGATGTGATGTTTAACAAAATGGGATTTTTTTTTGTTTGCTTTTTTCTAGGAAATGTGTACCAAAATAAACCGGAAAACAGCCAAATATTCAGCAGTTTCACTCTGATGATGCAGAAATAACTTATATTGTGAGAAATATGGTAAGTACATATGTTTCATGTTTGTTTTTGTTTTAAATATTCACATGCTACATTTAAAATACATCCCTTCACAAACACCATCATCATTGATTTAATGTTGACTTTTCCATACTCGCCTGGCCTGGACAGAATTTCTTGAGACAGATTTTTCTATGGTAGGATGCCCTTCCTGTTGCTAGCCCTTCCTGTTGCTAGCCTTTCTTGTTGCTAGCCCTTCTTTTGATCGTTAGTAGGTCTGCGTGATCAAAGATAACCTCAGCTCAACAACCACACAATTGTCATTGCCATGACCTACCCACTTATTACTCATTTTCTTTTTTTGTTTTGTTTTTATTTCATTAATCATTTTGATTATCTTTGTTATACATACGTGTTCAGTGTGTGTGTCTGTGTCAGTCAACACAGGGTGTATGTGCAAAAGTAATATTTCCCCATGACCAGACCATGGTTTCACAGAAGCTTGGAAACAAAGGACACTGCTTGTATGACAGTGACACTTAATTACGACTATCACGCAATACCAAAGCAAGGAGACAGCAACACACACACACACACACACACACACACACACACACACACATGACATGTTTCTTTCATTTTCCATTTAACAAATCCACTTACAAGGTTTTGATTGGTCTGGGGCTACAGTAGATGTCACTTGTCCAAGGTGCCACACAGTGAGACTGACCCCAAAAGCAATGTGGCTGGAAAGTGAATTTCTTAACCATTTATGATAATGATAAATCTAGTAATAATAATGATGACAATAATAATCCTTTCTATTGTAAACAGAAGGCCTGAAATTTGTTAGGGGATGGATCAAGTCAATCACATTGACCCCCAATGCTCAACTGGTACTTATTTCATGATCCTCAAAAAAATGAAAGGCGAAGTCGACCTTGGTGGAATTTGAACTCAGAATATAAAGAAGGAAGACAGTTTACTAAGTATTTTGTGAGATGCAGTAACGATTCTGCCAGCTCCTTGCCTTAATAATAATAATAATCCTTTCTATGAAAGGCACAAGGCCAGAAATTTTGTGGGAAGGAGATAGTCAATTACATCGACCCCAGTGCTCAACTGGTACTTATTTCATCGACCCTGAAAGGATGAAAGGTAGAGTTGACCTCAATGAAATTTGAACTCAGGACATAAAGACAGACAAAATTCTGCCAGCTCACTGCCATGATGATGATGATGATGACGATGATCCTTTCTACTATAGGCAAAAATTTTTGTGGGGAGGGTGCCAGTTGATTAGATTGACCCCAGTACACAACTGGTACTTAATTTATCGACCCCCCTGAAAGGATGAAAGGCAAAGTCAACAATGGTGGAATTTGAACTCTGAATGTAGCGGCAGATGAAATACAACTAAGCATTTCACCCAACATGCCACCGACATGAGGGCCACTCAGGCAGTACTGGCAACAGCCATGCTCAAAAGGTGTTTTTTACGTGCCACCCGCACAGGAGCCAGTCCAGCGGCGCTGGCAACGACCTCGCTCGAATGTTTTTTCATGTGCCACCGGCGCAAGTGCCAGTAAGGCGACGCTGGTAACGAACACGTTCGAATGGTGCTTTTTACGTGCCATCGGCATGGAAGCCAGTCAGCTGCTCTGGCAGCAATCATGCTCGGATGGTGCTCTTAGTGCTCCACTGGCACGGGTGCCAGTCATTGAATTTGCGAATTTGATGCCAGAAATGTGAGGAGAGGGACGAATTGATTTTGTCAACCCCAGTACTTCTCTTGTATCAACCTTTGTTGGAGGCACAGTGTTCAGCTGGTACTTATTTTATCGCCCCTGAAAGAATGAAAGACAAAGTCGACCTCAGCAGAATTTGAACTCAGATTGGAGCGACAAGTGAAACACCGCTAAGCATTTCATCCAGTGTGCTAATGATTCTGCCAGCTTGCTGCCTTACTAATGATATGCTAATGATATGCTAATGATATTACTAATGATATATAGGCCAGTTTGGAAAAAATTTCTTCAAAAATAATTTTTGGTTTATGGGGATATGTTTTCCAAGCAGCCACCAGTTGTGCATTTATATCGATTGATCATTCTGGTTATCATTTGTGTGCTTATGTCCTAATATTTATGGTCAGTTAGTTTAACCATTTCTTAGCACTTTCCATTCCTGAAAACCCAGTTGTCCCTATAGAGACTTTATTCTTGTCAATATAGGAGAAATAATTAATAGTTTAAAGAAAAAACAGAATACATATAGAATATTCATATGACTGCACAATGATTTTAAAAAATGATTATTCTATGTATATTCTCTGTTTTCTTTAAACTATTAATTATATATACAATGGGCTTCTTTCAGTTTCAGCGTACCAAATCCACTTACAAGGCTTTGGTCAACCCAAGGCTATAGTAGAAGACACTTGCCCAAGGTGCCACACAGCAGGACTGAACCTGGAATCATGTGATTGGGAAGCAAGCTTCTTGCCACACAGCCAAACCTGTACCATTTGACAAAAATAAGGCCGGGAATGGTCACAGGTAGAAATCCTTTCACCATAGATCAATAGCACCAACAAACTAAAAGCCCTCTATATTGTCAGTCAACTCACTAGAAATAGCAGCCAAATTCTCTCCCTCTCCCCTCTAGCTCTCTCTCCAAATCTCATTCTACTGTCATAATGTTTTGGCAATCTGATTATTCTGTCATATACCTTGCTTATTTATTTACATCTTTTTTCAAACAATTATGCATTATTTCACACCTTTGGTATTTCAGTGACATGATTTTTTTAATTTTTGAAATTACATTCTAGGGTTGGTGCAAGAGGCTGGATCTGACCAGTTTGTACATAAAACAGGCACAATACTTGGGCTGGATATGATTGGTTTAAAATGCTAAAGAGTTAAAAAGGAAGAACACATAGGATAATGTAGTCTGGGTAGAAAAAAAAAAGAAAAAATGACATGATAATAAGTCCTTTTGATCATTAGTAGGTCTGCTTCATCAAAGATAACCTGGGCTAAGCAACAGCGCAATTATCATCGCCTTCATTACCAAAATGTTTCTCACACCCACCCGTCCACTTACCTACCCCACTTATTACACCTTTTTTTTTGTTTTTTGTGGGGCTTTTTTTCATTAATCATTTTGACTATCTTTGCTATCCACATGTGTTCAGTGTGTAGTGTGTGTGTGTGTGTGTGTGTGTGTGTGTGTGTGTGTGTGTGTGTGTGTGAGTCAACATGGGGAGAATGGTGTAATAGGTGGAAGCCAGGGGAAGAGGATATGGAAGTAAAAGTAAAACCTTTCATTGATTTCTCTCCTCCCCCCCTCTCTCCCCATCTCGCACGCACACTCTCTCCTTTTTTCTCTCGTGTTCCCCTCCGGTTTGTTTTTCTTTTTTTTTTTTCTATTTTTATCCCTTCTCACTTCTCCCCCACCTCACCCATCTGCACTCCTTATTACCCCCAGACATCCATTCCACATAATTCCTTACAAATAACGGTTTATCTGTCTGCTGCCACTTTTTAATTCCAACCAAAGCCTCCTTTATTCCATCTCCCGGCCACCACAATAAAACGATGGGTGGGAGATAGGGGTGGAGAGTTTAACAAGCTTTTAAGTATACACACACTCACACACATACACACACACACACTCACACACACATGCATATATGTATGTGTTTTGTTTTTAATTTATTCATTGCTTCATTCTGTCATTAATGTTTTAATGGTGGAGAGGGTGAGGTACACATGGTCCTTTTATCCAAACAATATTGCTACTGTTCCAGTTAACGTTTTCCCCTCCTTCCTCTCCCTCACTCCATCTCTCCACCACCACCACCATATCATGCAGAGTTAGGGTTTCTGGTCCATCCACCCCATGGGTCAGCCAACTATCTGTATTTATGTCTTAATTTTCCCCTATCAATGTGTATGTGTGTGCACGTGTGCACCTGTGTGTGGTTTCTTTGTGAGGTGTATAAACGGGCATGTTTGTATGTGTGTGTATATGTATATGGATACATACGTGCAGTTGTGTATGCTTGTGTGTCTATGTATGTCTATAAGAATGTAGGTAATGGTGAGAGCATGGTTTGTACATGCATGTGTGCGTGTATCCGTGTGTGTGTGAGAAGGAAGATATATCTTATATTGACAACAACAGTAATGGATTATGGGTATGTGTGTGGTTGAGAGATAAAAATATAATTTGGTGGGTAGGTGGGTGTCAGAGAGAGAGAGAGAGAGAGAGAATGAGAAAGAGAGTGAAACAAGATAGAGAACGAGGGAGGGTCTGTGTGTAGATGTGTGTGTAAAATACTATTTCTACAAGGCTGTGTTCTGTCCTCCATCCAAAGTCGGTCTTTGTAATTTACCAAAGACATCTAACACTCAAGCAGAGGGGGAAGTATTGAAGAGATGGCAGTTTGGTTGGGGTGGGAGCCATATCTACCAAACAGAGATATTTCTTCCAGTTAATTAAAGAAATCTAGTTTGTTTTTTTTCCTCTTCTTTTCCCCTCAAACTCTCTATTTTCTTGTCTTTTTCTTTCTCCTTTACCAAAGTCTTTCCTTCCTTTGGAATTATAATGGAACTTTGTTGTCATAGTCAACACTTACTTTTTTTCTTCTTTTGCCACAATAGACATGGTGGCTCTAAGGGAAAGGTCCCGAACTAGTAATCACATGGCTATAAGTTCAAATTTTACAGCTTCTAGTAAACTTCGTATCAATATATTTCACATCATGAAGGTGACAAGCTGCAGAATTATTAGCACGCCAGGTAAAATGCTTAACAGCATTTCACCTGTCTCTATGTTCAGAGTTGAAATTCCTCTGAGGTTGACTTTGTCATTCATCCTTTCGGGGTTGATAAAATAAATACGTACTGGGATTGATGTAATCCATTTATACCCTCTCCCTGAACTTGTCACCCCTAAAATATAATCTTCTCCCTCTTAATAAACACACACTTATCAACTACTAGTTCCAGACATAACTTCATGTATATATATATATGTGTGTGTGTGTGTGTGTATAATTTTCTCTATACATATTTTTTGCTGTTAAATACTCTGAATTTCTCAAAATTCTGCAAAAGGAATAATTTGGATTTACCTGTCATGCATGAGCATTTACCTGGATAATGTATTCTACTGACATTTACTGGTATCTGATTGTTGAACATTCATAACCAAATTTCTTTAAATACTGAGTAATTTATTGATAACTGCCAGGATTTTTTAATCCTATTTTTTCTTCACCACCGCCTCATCCCCGATGGTTTCCACCTCCATCTCCACCCCACTCTCCACTCTGCTTCAGCCATCCTACCCATACTCCATACTACTTCTTGCCACCTTATGTGCACCACCATTCATTCCAATCTCTCCAAAATACATACCATGGACCACCTTCTCCCTCTCACTTATTCCATCTTCTTCTCCTTCCTATGCATACTCTGTTACATAATCCATTTAAATCATCTCTTCCATGAATTTCTCGCTCGCGCTTAACAACATAAACTCCACTCACTCCTCCATTTTGTCACACCCAATGCCACATCCACAACACTAACCATATTCCTTTTCACCTCTTTCTCCTTCCCTCCTGGCCCCTCTAAACTTCTCTTCACTCTTGATATCAAGAGTCTATAAAGAGTGATCCCACACCACGAAGGACTTCTTGCCCTCAAACACTTCTTAGACCCAACCCCCAACCTGACACATCCACACTTCTTCGTCTGACCAAACTTGTTCTCTCCCTCAACTACTTCTCGTTTGTGTGGGGGGGTTACCAACAGTTCTTGGGAGTGGCCATGGGAATGAGAATGGGTCTCAACTATGTGAACCTGTTTGTTGGCTACATTGAGGCCCAAATATTTTCAAGATTTACTAGTCCCACTCCCAAATTATATGGTTGTTATATTGATGACAGTATCGGTGCAGCTTCACACTCCTGCAAACAACTAGACTCCTTCCTCTCTTTTACCCAATCCTTCCATCCTGCACCATTTCCAACACTTCCATTGCCTTTCTCGACATTTCGGTCAACATACACAACTCCACTCTCACTACCTCCATCCACTGCAAACACACAGACTCACACTCCAACTTTAACTTCTCCTCCTTCCACCTTACCCACACCAAGCTCTCCACCCCTACTCCCAATTCCTCTGTCTGTGCAGGCTCTGCAGTGATAATCATGACTTTGAGACTCGGTCTCAACTCGTGACTTGCCACTTCATCCTTCCTGGATATCCCCTCACCACTATCCACACCGCCTTTGCCAGAGCACGTTTTGTGGACTGTGCCTCTGCTCTCTCTCCCTGCACCCGCACCTGCCCCACCGTTACCCGTCTCTCGTTTCCACTCACCTACCACCCCCTCCACCCTGCCCTTCCAACACTCCATTCTCCAAGCCTTCCAGCGACTCCAGTCTGACCCCTCCACTTTGCACATCTTCCACAACCTACATGACCTCCTGGTCCACAGTTTCTTCACTAACCCCACCTCCCAACCTAGCTCATTCCGCTGCTCCCACCCACACTGCTGCACTTGCCCCTACCTCTCCAACACCACCATCCTCACAGGCACCCATCATCATCCCTATCATATCACTGACTCCTTTACATGCACTTCTAGCAATGTCATTTACTGCATCTCCTGCTCTTTCTGTCCTTCTCTGTACATCAGTCAAACAGGATGCTGCTTGGCTGACCGGTTCATGGAGCACCTCCGAGACATTAGACGCAGCAATGATACCCCAGTCTCGTGCTATTTCCACTCTACCACTCATTCATTATAACACCTGTCTGTTTGGATTGTCTTTGCACAGGTGCCATCCAGACTCCCACCTTCACTATGAACAGGAATTAATCTTCTCTCTTTGCTCCTTTGCACCACATGGGCTCAACTCCCTTCCACTCTTCATCTGACTCCCCTCCTCTCCTTTCTTCATCTCACACCTACTTCCTCTCTTCACTCCTACCCAACTTCTCCCTTCATCGATACCCCCTCCGTCCACACCCCACCCCTACACATCCCACCCCACATACCCCACCTCTACCCCAAACCTCACTCT
>NC_069004.1:13080360-13083277 GCF_001194135.2 Octopus bimaculoides | reverse complement strand
GAGTATACATATATACACACACACACACACACACACACACACACACACACACACACACACACACACAGAGTGGTTATTGATTTCATGCACACCCATAAACATTCATATTGGTGTGATGCGACATATACTAAGCTACATTGGTATGTGACCATAAGGTGTTTATCGCAATAATCTATCTTAGTAACCAGTCAGTCAGCTCAGTCACTGTGGTTCAATAGTTAGCCTCAGGTCATAGCTAGATCTCTCTCTCTCTCTCTTTCTCTCTACATATATATGTGTGTATGTATATATATATATATATATGTGTGTGTGCGTTATATCTATATGAGATTTTGAAGATAAAGGATATACATGTATCTTTTATCTCTTACTTGTTTCAATCCTTGGACTACAGCTATGCTTGAGCACCACCTTGAAATGTTTAATCCAAGAAATCAACCCCCTGTACTTATTTAAGTCTGTTGTTTGTTTTATCAATTTCTTTTGCTGAACCCACTAAACTAAACAACGCTGGTTATCAGTGGTGGTGGTGGTGAGAACAAACACCAACATACACACACACACACATAAAACAGGAACCCACACAATTTCCATTTACCATATCCAGTCACAAGACTTTTGTCAGCCTGGGGCTGGAAGACACTTGCCCAAGGTGCAACACTGAGACTGAACTCTAAACCATGTGATTGCGAAGCAAACTTCTTAGCCACACAGCTATGTCTTGCCCATATATACATAGAGAGAGGGGTACAACATCACATCCCTAGCATGCTTCGTATGGCATTTAAAAGGTATGCCATACAAAATTAAATGGTAGTTCCTAGAATAACTGGGTCTTTACCTCAATGGGAGTAAACAATGTAAGCTTTAGTTGACTAAAAGAGCAAGAATCCTGAAAAACTCACTTGACCCTGAGATCTTTTTAAATTCCAAAAAAGAAATAATTATTCAGTGCTTTCATCAGAGGAAATTTGTGTTAGACACATGGAATTCCCCATTTGCCAACTAGATAAATGCTGCCATTTTCAGACACCTTTTGCAGGCCTGTCATTGACATAATCAGAAGTGATGTAAGGGGTAACTTTGCCTCACTCATAGTTTTGCCAGTAGAGTTTTGTTTCAGTATGTTTTTGTTTACAAAATTAACTCACCATGAAATTTTTCTCTCTTTAGTTGTAGAGAGATTATATGCCTCCAGCAATCTGAATCTGAAGTCACCTGTTAGCTAAGCTTTTTGTAGGTGCAAAGCCAATGATCTCTCTCTGACCAGCCATAACAAACAATGTTTGTTCATCTTTACACTTACCAAAAGCCACTGAGTTAAGATTAGTGATGTTATTATACCCACTATCATTAAATCAACTGCTAGCTTTGTACCTTCAATGACATATTCAATGAGAGATCCCTTATTTATGAAACAAGTTATAGTAATAATATGCTTGTTTATCCATGCTAGTATGAAAAAAGACATATACAAATGAATGAAAAGCATTTCATATGGTGATATTTAAATAAAATAAATTTGTATATCATTAATTTTACTTATACTTCCCAGGAATTAGAGTTCTGAGACAGAAAATAAAAAGGTCCAAAATAGATTTATGTAAGAACCTTTTAATAACTTTAATGTATTAATAAATAAAAATTTACAGTTGTCTACTTTACTTTACTTTGGCCAGGATCCCATTCGGTCTTCAAAGACAAAGCCATTTCACCAAGCATCTTGATCTAGCATCACCACTTTCAGTTCATAGATAGAATCCAATCCTGTCCTCCTTCAGGTTGTTAATAAATGTCAGACAATGTCTCTCACGTTTGCCTATCATCATCATCATCATCATTGTCGTCATCATTTAATGTTCATTATCCATACTGGCAGGGGTTAGGCAGTTTGACCAGGGCTGGCAAGCTGAGGGGCTGCACCAGACTCCAGTCTGATTTGGCATGGTTTCTACAGTTGGATGCCCTTCCTAACGCCAACCACTCTGAGAGTGTAATGAGTGCTTTTATGTGCCACAGCTGCAATTGTATAGTTACATCTGTAATGTGCCTTGGGGTTTAAACAACAATAACCCTCAAATGCAGAACTTCAAATTCTTTTATTTTTCTTCAGTCATTCAACTGCAGCCAGACCATTGTAGTCGAATGAATCAACCCCAATGCTGGTCTTTTTAAAAGCCTAGTACTTATTCTATTGTTCTTTACTGGACCGCTAAGTTGCAAGTACATAAACACACCAACACCGATTGTTAGGCATCCGGTTTCACCAGTCCTCAGTCAAATCGTCCAACCCATGCTAGTATGGAAGGCGGACGTTAAACGATGATGATGATGATGATATATATATATACCTCGGCACCACTTATCAAATCATCATAGAAAACACACATCTGGCTTGTTTATATAAATACAACAGGCTTCCCTCAGTTTCCATCTACAAATCCACTTACAAGGCACCAAAGGCTATAGTAGAAGACTCTTACCCAAGGTGCCACACAGTGGGACTGAACCCAGAGCCATGTGGTTGGGAAACAAGCTTCTTACCACACAGCCATGCCTGCACCTATTGTTGGCTTTCTTTTATTTTTGTTGTTATTATTACAGTTTTTTGGTTTGATTCATTTGCATTAATTTTCATTTAGGCCATAATTAAATTGGGCTAATTTCATTAATCTGATATGGCTGCAGTAATTAAATCAACTCACTAGCAGTGATTAAAAAAACAAGTAAACCATGAAAAACGCATTTCATAATTTGTTTCGTGTGAGGTGATATTGTGATATCAGACAATATGAGGAGTTGGTTTTATGGTTGGATTTGATTCTAAAACTTTGAATGTCATAGTTATTGATTATGGAAAAATATTGACTGAATGAAGACAGTTAAAGCTATTTATTTTCAAAGATTTTATTTATTT
>NC_069004.1:13077715-13080125 GCF_001194135.2 Octopus bimaculoides | reverse complement strand
CGTTCTGAGATCAAATTCCGTCGAGGTCGACTTTACCTTTCATCCTTTCGGGGTCGATAAATTAAGTACCAGTTACACACTGTCTGTCCTTGTTTGTCCCCTCTATGTTTAGCCCCTTGTGGGCAATAAAGAAATAAGAAACATTAGCATGCCGGGCGAAATGCATATAGGTATTTTGTCTGCCATTACGTTCTGAGTTCAAATTCCGCCGAGGTCGACTTTGCCTTTCATCCTTTCGGGGTCGATAAATTAAGTACCAGTTACGCACTGAGGTCGATGTAATCGACTTAATCCCTTTGTCTGTCCTTGTTTGTCCCCTCTATGTTTAGCCCCTTGTGGGCAATAAACAAATAAGAAACTCAATGAAGCTTGTCGTGTGTGTGTCTCTGAATGTATGTTTGTGTCTCCTTGTCTTGTCACCACTTGGTAGTTGGAAATGAGTATCACTGTTATACAGGAGGTGTCATTCATTTCCAATATTCTCTGAGAACATGTCTGGCCATGGTATGGCTGTGTGGTAAGAAGTTTGCTTCCTAACCACATGGCTCTGGGTTCCGTTCCACTGTGTGGCACCTTGAGCAAGTGTCTTCTACTATAGCCTCTGGCCAACCAAAACCTTGTGAGTGGATTTGGTAGACAGAAACTGAAAGAAGCCAGTCATATATAAAAATATATATATATAAGTGTGTGTGTGTGTCCATCATTTGACATTTGGTGGTTTTGTGTTTATATCTACATGCCGTAGCAGTTCAGCAAAAGAGATCAATAGAATAATATCAGGCTTAAAAAAAATAAGTACTGGGGTCAATTTGTTTAACTAAGGTTCTTCAAGATGGTGCCCCAGCATGGCCGCAGTCTAATGACTGAAACAAGTAAAAGAAGGATAAAAGAAGAAAGACCAGCAATTTCAAGGGAGAGTGTAAGTCGATTACATCACCCCCAGTATTCAACTGGTACTTTATTTTATTGACCCTGGAAGGATGAAAGACAAAGCCAACCTCAGCAGTATAAACCTTGCAGTATAAAAATGTCAGTAGGCCCCTGGTCAGTGACATTACAACCAAGACATTTTCTGTCATTTTCTTTCTCTCTCTCTCTCTTTCTCTCTCTCTCTCTCTCTTTCTCTCTCTCTCTCTCTCTCTCCCTCTCTCTCTCTCCCTGCATGGCTGTGTGGTTAGGAAGCTTGCTTCCCAGCTACATGGTTTCGGGTTCAGTCCCACCGTGTGGTACCTTGGGCAAATATCTTCTGCTATAGCCTTGGGCCGACTGAAGCTTTGTAATTGAATTTGGTAGGCAGAAGTTACTGCCATGTGTGTACATGTGTGTGTAAGTAAGTGCTTGTGCCTCCTAACAGAGAGTGCATCTAAGATTACATTATTCAATATATACTTCCTTTTCTAAGGGATTATGTGAAGTGGATTTATTACTATTACTGATAAATTTAGAGCTGATAACTAAACTAAAATGTTTTTATTAATCACATCATCAAAATCTCACAGCTACAAGATAGTGAAAGATTAATTCAAAACAGTATTAATAAATAAGCATTACATTTGACAGAGTGACATGAATAATACTAAAGGGTTAAAAACTAAAAGATGGCTACTAATAGAAACACCAATCAAATGCTTCATTTAATCAGTTACCTGAAATATTGCATTTGATTGGTTAAATCTCTTCAGCCATACTCCTGCTCAAGCAGAACTGACATGAAGTAGAGCAGAAGCTATATAGAAAATCAACAACCATCTTCATTCATATGAAAACATTCCCCTATTTTGTGAAATGCTGCTCGCAGAAAATATAAGGCAGAAGAACCAATTTTAATAACTGCCTTCTTTGTTGGTTTGTTTTTATGTTCAATTTTATTGGGAAAAAATGTTGCCCTTTTGAACTAGTTTTCTCTGTTTTTTCAATCAAATTACAGTCAATACACAAATGTCTTTTGTTGTGGTTTTGGTAGCACCATTATTCTGGCTGTAAATGTGTTCGTTGTGTAGTAGTGTTTTCATTAAAAATAATTACCAAGTTTCAATGTTTATTTTTGTAACATTGCAAGACTCACTTCCTCCACTCATCTTTCCTTCTTTCTACCTGGGAGGTTAGAGAGAGAGAGAGAGAGGGGGGGGAAGAAAGATGGTGAGGTAATTAATGATGGGTCTGTACAATATTTTACACCTTGATTACCACTACTCCCATCATTGTCCCTACAGCACCACTTCCACCGCCACCTTAATAAAATTGACCATCAAAAACTGCTTGAGGATGACATTGGTATGCAGTAGTAGATGATTGGATTTATAAATATCTGGAAATTTAGAGATATACCACAGCCTTCCCACTCCCCGAGAGTGGAGGTAAGTTCTTATAGATGTTCTTCCCCCCCCCTCTCTCTCTCTCTCTCTCTCTC
>NC_069004.1:13072448-13077377 GCF_001194135.2 Octopus bimaculoides | reverse complement strand
CTCCATCCATATTTCTGCTGATAGTTTGTGGCTTCATGCCATTCCCTGTAGTCCATTTGGAAAATATTGAAGATTATGATGAGGAAAAAATACTAAAATTAATTTTATTAAGGAAAAAAAGAGAGTAACATAAGCAAAAGGATAAGTAGAGAGAGAGAGAGAGCATCAATGAAAATCTTGGCCATGGTAGAAAAAGGAAACAGTTAAGTATACAGAGAGAGAGTTTATATAACATATTTAAGTCTGGAACTGGACAACTTGGTACAGTGCCAGGCTATCAGCCTAAGGATTTTATCCCAACCCTTTTCTCGTCTCTAGATTGTATCTCTAGCAAAGAATATACACCTAATTATTAATAAGTACCAATAATGTTTGCAGTGGTGTAAACAGTATGCGTATAGAATATTTGATAAATGTTTCATTTAATAATGCGGTACCACTATTTTGGCAAGTGATAGCAACACGCTCAACCATCCAAGTAGTAACATGAAGGTGAGAGGGATACACAAATATAAAGTATGGATGGTTGTGATGGGACAAGAGATGACCCATTGACAACTTTGTCAAGATGGCTGACATTCAATTACTTCTTCACTTCCTGTGTTTATAACATTTCAACTTTTACAGCAGCGAACCCCTTCAATTTTTTGCACATGGACCCCTTTTGATTCCTATTATAATCAGGGGATTCTCATAGTCAGTTGATGCTTAAAATATCAGATTATATTTTAGTAATTAAATAATGGTTTCAAATTTTGGCACAAGGCCAGCTATTTTGGAGAAGGAGATAAGTTCATTCCATCAACCCCAATGCTCAACTGGTACTTATTTTATTGATCCTGAAAGGATGAAAGGCTAAGTTGACCTCAGCAGATTTTGAACTCAGAATGTGAAGACAGACAAAATGATAACAAGCGTTTCACCCGGTGCGCTAAGGATTCTGCCAGTAAATATTATTAGGAATTGTATAGAAGGAAATTGGTAAAATATTTCCTGTATTGTAGAAGAATGACCATTTTATTGCACATAAATTTTAACAACAAATTCTTATATGGACCGTGGTTGAAAACTCCTGATTTACAGTAAAGAGGACAGTTTTCAGCTAGACTCAACCAACTTAGTCCCAAATGTACATATGTATGTACATACATATGTACGTACGTACATACAAACAAACAAACAGCGAAAAAGAAAATACCTATGCTGAACTATTAAGAAATCTGCAGTTGCTCTATCCAGATTACAAGTTCAGGTTTATTGCCTGTAATTATTGGGGCCCTTGGATATGTAACACACTGCTTAAGTGCATGCACATACACACACATTCAACTACTTTGCTACACTAATTTTCAGCTGAATAGACTAGAGCAAGTGACTCATTGTGCCCAAGGCCACAATGTGTCACTTGATCTGGGAATTGAGCCCAGGACCTCACAGTCATGAGTCCAACAACATAACCACTGGGCCATATGGCCTTTCACCTCCTATCCATTAGCCCTTTAGCATTCAGATTATTTTGTCAAAGGTAAAAAGGGTAAAGACCCCCTTCAATCATGAATGACCATGGGATTGCACCTAGAAAGTTACCCTCCAAGGCACAAGTCCAGGCAAGGTTGTTTATGGAAGACCAGCAGTCGCCCATGCATACCAGCCTCCCTTCTCCACACCACTGATGTTACCTAGAGGAAAGGCAAAGGCCAATGCAGCTTGGCACCAGTGTCATCGAAAGTCACTTTTGCAGCTGAGTGAACTGGAGTAACATGAAATAAAGTGTCTTGCTCAAGAACACAACACAGCCCGGTCCAGGATATTGAACTCACAATCTCTTACCACTGATCCACGTGCTTTCAAATGTAATACTTGTGTATTCACATTGTTTTGAATTAATCTTGCATTATCTCATAGCTTCAAGATTTCAATGATGGACAGCTGCATGAAGAAGTGCCAGTCTCTAATTGTGGAAGGAACCTGTGGAAGAATTAGAACCAGGAAGACCTTAGACAAGCTGGTGATATATGATCTTTGGTTGTTGAATCTCACAGAGATGATAAGCGACTGAAACTTCTGACAAATTGCAGTGCTTGAGAAGACATGTCAAGCTAAGTGAAATCATGGTCATGGCCAGTGCCGGTGACATGTGAAAGGCACACGTGCCAGTGGAACATAAGGAGCACCCATTCCAGTGACACGTAAAAGAGACCCAGTGCACTCTGTGGAATGGTTGGCATTAAGAAAGGCATCCAGCTGTAGAAACTCAGCCAAAAAACAGACTGGAGACTGGTGCAGCTCACTGGCTTACCAATTGCAGTCAAACCGCCCAACTCACACCAGCATGGAAAATGGACACTAAATGGTGATGGTGGTGACGGTGGTGGCAGCAGTGGCGGCGACACTGCTGCTGGTTACTTTTTCAAATTACATTGCAAGATAGGTGTGAGAGGCCAGATCTGGCTGGTTTGAACATAAAGCAAGATATGGCTGATTTAAACACTAAAGGGTTAAAGACCCCCTAACACCAGATGTTATTTTTGGTTGTGGTGGTGGTAAACCAGAGTGATAAGTTAAGCCTACCAACTATGTATTAGGCTATGCACACACACACACACACACGAAACTATTCCCTATAGATTTTGTGGCTTTTGTAATTTGGTGAAAACACCCAAAATCCATATTTCACCTCCATAGTTTGAGAAGCTAATTTTTCCTGTCTACTGAGACAAAATAATTTTGTCTGAAATAGGTGGAAGGAGTGAAGGGAGGTATTTTTTGACTCCAAATCTGATATTGTAGCTTCTTCATATTTTATTTTCCAATCTAATGAGTCATTTTGGGGTCATTCTGTCATAACATGGCAATGTAGAGGTCGTTTGTTACCTGGCAGTGCAAAGGTAATTGAATGAGTGTGTATGCATGTGTGTGTATATGGGGCCAGGTGTTTGTGTGAATGAAATATGAAGCAAACATAACTGAAGCAATTAATAGGTTAATAATAATAACAACAAAGATAATAATAATATGAGAACATAAACTATAAATAAAATAAATCTGCTACCTGAGTTAGTTTATGTTAACAAAACAGAAAGTGTGATTAATGAGATTTATTTGATCTTTTCCCTGTTAATAAGGAATCTAATATTGCAATCTGAGACTCAGAGTTGGGAAGGAAAGCATTGGTAATAGTAAACTGAATGGGAGATCAGATGCCATGACGGGGGATTAAGTAACATTATCCCTTATTAGAATTCCTCAAGTTGGAGATAATAAAAGGAAAAACAGAAAAAGGGTCTATAAAGGGAGACAAGTCTAGAAGGATTTTTTTTTTGTTTTTTTAAAAACTATTCCAGATTGTCTTACATTATAGATACTGACGTCTATAATGAACCAGTAAGGAAGCATGTGTAAGGTTGCTTGATCTGTCAGAAATAACAGCCAAATTTCCCTCAAATCAAAGTCTACTATTTTCAAAAGAGAAAAAAAATGAAAGATACATTTGGATACAAAATAGTCCCAGACATATACCTTTATAAGATTGGATGGTTATGGTTGGAACGTCTTTGTACATATGCCTTTTTCATTGGAGGGGTTATGGGACTAAATGACAACCATAGCCACCATCATCTTAATTTAATCATACTCAAGCCAATGAAGGAGCTTCTATGTGGTTGCTCGATCTGCTAAAAGTAACAACCAAATCACAATCAGTTGTCTTCAAAAAGAGAAGAATAATAGGATTATGTAGTCTTAACATGCTGGTGACACTCTAAAGGTACTTGTGCTGGTGACACATCAAGAGCACCTGTACCGGTGACACATACAAGACACTTGTGCTGGTGAGATGTAAAAGACACTAAGTATACTCTTTGGAATGGTTGGCATTAGGAAAGGTATCCAGCCGTAGAAACCAAGTCAAAACAGATTGGAGTCTAGTGCAGCTCTCTGGCTTACCATTTCCAGCCAAACTGTCTAACTCATGCCATCATGGGAAACAGACACTAAATGATGACGAAGATGATGATGATGATGATTTTGGAAATTAAGATAAGATGGTCATGGGTGAAATGCCTTTGATCATAATTCTGATGGATCAAAGCCAACATGAGACTGAACAACCATCATCATAATCATTCTACTTTTAGCCGTCTTTCTCTCTCTTTCTCACGTACACACTATCTCGCTCACGACACAACTAGGCACAGATTAAAGAAGGACCCTTTACTCTCGACACAGTCAACCCTTCTGCTGGAAATGCAATAAGCTACACCTAGTCTATGCTGTAAAGTGGTTGGCTGTAGGAAAAGCATCCAGTCTTATTAAACAACATGATATATACAATAACAAAGATTGGCAGGTTTTGTTTCTTGTTGTATGTCCCCGACTGACAAAGAGCCATGACAAAAAGGGATAAGAAGATAAGACCTTTCCAACTTATGTTAGTTTAGAAAAATGTATATGTGTGGTAAGAAGTTTGCTTCCTAACCACATGGTTTCAGGTTCAGTTTCACTGCGTGGTATCTTGAGCAAGTGTCTTCAACTATAATCTCAAGCCAACCAAAGCCTTGTCAGTGGATTTAGTAAATGGAAACTAATAGAAGCCGGTTGTATATATATTGTTGGCACTCCGTCGCTTACGACGTTGAGGGTTCCAGTTGATCTGATCAACGGAACAGCCTGCTTGTGAAATTAACGTTCAACTGGCTGAGCACTCCACAGACACATGTACCCTTAACGTAGTTCTCGGGGATATTCAGCGTGACACAGTGTGACAAGGCTGACCCTTTGAATTACAGGCACGACAGAAACAGGAAGTAAGAGTGAGAGAAAGTTGTGGTGAAAGAGTACAGCAGGGGTCACCACCATCCCCAGCGGGAGCCTTGTGGAGCTCTAGGTGTTTTCACTCAATAAACACTCACAACACCCGGTCTGGGAATC
>NC_069004.1:13071480-13072438 GCF_001194135.2 Octopus bimaculoides | reverse complement strand
TAAACAGTTGCAGCATGGGAGGTGTTTATAAACCATTTAAGAAACATACAAAAACTGTTAGATTCACTTCAACATTTAAATTTAATTTGCCAAACTATTTTCGTTGCTTTGAGACCCTGACCTGTTCACTGACAAAAGAACAGGTTGCGGTCTCAAAGCGACGAAAATATTTTGGCAAATTAAATTTAAATGTTGAAGTGAATTTAACAGTTTTTGTGTGTTTCTTAAATGGCTTATAAACACCTTCCATGCTGCAATTGTTTTCGTTCCCGCTTACAATCTCAGATCAGGTCACTTGCTATGCAAGTACGTCTTCGTAATATATATATATATATATATGCATGTATGTCTTTGAGTGTGTTTGTGTATGTCCCCTGCCATTGCTTGACAATTGGTGTTGGTTTGTTTGCGTCCTTATAACATATCCATTCAGCAAAAGAAACCAGTAGAATAAGTTCAAGGGGTCAGTTTGTTTGACTAAAAACCCTTCAAGATGGTATCCCAGCATGACCACAGTCCAAAAAAAGTGGTCGCGATAGTGGTGGTGGTGGTGGGATGGGTAACAATGATGACCTACTTGGATGATCTTGTCAACCAGTTAAACAGGAAGAGGTGAAAATAGGTTTGGGTGTCATTTTTACAACCAGCATTGTCATCATCAATATTACGCACATTCTCACACGCACACACGCTCTCTCTCTCTCTCTCTCTCTCTCTCTCTCTCTCTCTCTCTCTCTCTCTCTCTCTCTCTCCTTCCTTTGTGCTAAAATAAAGCTATTGGTCATATAGGAAAAACCTCCACTTACCTACCACAAACTATAACCATTGTCCTACCATTCACTACAACCACTGTCCTACCATTCACTACAACCACTGTCCTACCATTCACTACAACCACTGTCCTACCATTCACTACAACCACTGTCCTACCATTCACTACAACCACTGTCCTACCATT
>NC_069004.1:13065634-13071470 GCF_001194135.2 Octopus bimaculoides | reverse complement strand
CATTCACTACAACCACTGTCCTACCATTCACTACAACCACTGTCCTACCATTCACTACAACCACTGTCCTACCATTCACTACAACCACTGTCCTACCATTCACTACAACCACTGTCCTACCATTCACTACAACTACTGTCCTACCACTAACTACAAACACTGTTCTAGCATTACATCCTCACTGGCAACCTGTAACCTCTCACCTCCCACCTTGTTCTGATTCTTTATATTCTGACTTCAAATACTGGTCAGGTCAACTTTACCTTTCAAGTTAATAAAATACAATATTTTTATACTTGGGGATGGTCATCTTTTGCCAGTTAAATACACTCACTATTTATTTGATCTTCACTTTGTCTTTGTTATTATTATTATTATTATTAGATTCTTTATCAAAGTTCTTTCATCACACATCCTGTGACCTCTTCAGTGACTTTCTATCCCATATGTCTCCCCTTGTCCTGCCTATTCCATTTTGACCTTCTGGGATATAAGTCATTGAAGAGGTCACAGGATGTGTGACGAAAGAACTTTAATAAACTAAAAAAAAAAATTTTTTAATTAAAATAATAATAATAATAATAATAAAACTAAAGTGAAGAGCAAATAAATAATGCATGTGTCTAATTGGCAAAAGATGACCATCCCCAAATATAACAATATCTGTTTCAATACACGATTTCATATCAAGAATCTTGCAAAACAAATGCATAGAAATAAAGTACCTTCTCTTCAAAATTGCTGGCCTTGTGTTTCAATTGGAAACAATTATAATAATTAGTATTATCTATTCAGCCATTTTTGGTACCCACCATTCCTGGAAGGGTCATGGAATAGTCCTCTGGTACCTCCTTGACTGGGTCCTATCAGCAACATCCATCATTACACTTTCCTGCTGGATTCTCAGATGTGACCAACTGCTGTGTGGTATTTTCTCTGACCCTTTACAATCTAAGTTCAGATCGACTTTGCCTAAATCAGAAATCATTCTTGTTATTGGTAATAGTGGCGAGCTGGCAGAATCGTTAGCATGCCGGGCAAAATGCTTAGTGGTATTTCGTCTGCCGTTACATTCTGAGTTCAAATTCCACAGAGGTCGGCTTTGCCTTTTATCCTTTCAGGGTCGATAAATTAAGTACCAGTTACACACTGGGGGTCGATGTAATCGACTTAATCCCTTTGTCTGTTCTTGTTTGTCCCCTCTATGTTTAGCCCCGTGTGGGCAATAAAGAAATCAGAATCGTTAGCACACCAGGCAAAATGCTTAGTGCATTTCGTCCATCTTTGCATTCTGAGTTCAGTAAGTACCAGTTGAATGCTGGGGTCAATGTAATTGACTTATCCTCCTCCTTGAATTTGCTTGCCTTGTGCCAAAATCTGAAAACATTATTGGTGGTGGTAGTGGTGGTGGTGGTGGTGGTGGTGGTGGCGGTGGCGGTGGTGGCAGTGGTGGAATAGTTTCTTTAGATTAAATTCTCCAGTAGCTGTCACACCCCAGTAAACAGCCAGACATGGAAAAGGAAGTCTGAAACAGGTGCCAGTCAGTGGAGTGGGTTGGCATTTTGTCAGATTGGCTCTGTATAGAAAATACATTGGAAGTGTAAGGTTAATGTTAACCTTGTTAATTAAATATAAGGTTCCCTCAATGTTTGCCTGTTTGCTTCTGTTACGTGTGTATGCACAACACTTTATGTGTTTCTGAATGTGCGATTGTCTGCATTTCTGTATCTTTTGTCTTGTTTCTGTTGTTGGACTGTGGCCATACTGGAGCACTATCTTGAAAGGTTTATTTCAACAGATCATCTCTAGTACTTTTCTTTTTTAAAATCTTGTACTTATTCTATAAGTCTCTTTTACCAAGGATGAAAACAAACACGCACCAATTGTCAAGCAGTGGGGACACACACACACGATGAGCTTCTTTCAGTTTCCATTTACCAGATCCACTCACGTGGCCTTGGTTGGTTCAAGGCTATAGTAGAAGACACTTGCACAAGGTGCTATGCAGTGAGACTGAACCCAGAACCATGTGGTGCCAAACAGGGGGACTGAACCTGGAACCATGTGGTTGGGAAGCAAACTTCTTACCACACAGCCTCACCTGTGCCTTTTCTTCTTTAGTAGGGTATAATTTGAGGCAGATTTGGCTGCTGTTTCTAACAGCCTTAGTGATTATGTATAGACTCACTCATTTCTTGAAGTAGTAGCAGTAACAGCAGCAGTAACAGTTGTCATCCTCATTTTAACATCCACTTTTCCCATTCTTGCATAACTCAGATGAAAGTACTGACCTGTTCCCAAACAAACTAATGTTTCCCCTACCCCTTCAAACAAGAAATGCACAGTGGTCAGAGATATTTTCCCAAAGGATTGCAAATAAATGACACCACTTAAGTGATGGTGATATTTGTTTACAACTAGTACATGATATCAGAACAAGCACACTCACACACACACACACACACACAACAGGCTTCCTTCAGCTTCTGTCTACCAAACCCTCTAACAATGCTTTGGTCATGCGTTTGGTCTATAGTAGAAAACATTTACTCAAGGTGTTGTACAATGGGGCCAAGCCTGAACACACATGTTTACTCTGGGTTTTGTGCAGTGGGATTGAACCTGAAATCACATGTCTGTAAAGCAAATATTTTAACCATCCAGCCAGGACACCACCTTCGCAATCATTCTATACAGCAGGGACATTTTTAAGTGTTTTGAAAGAATAGGTTTTAATTCTATAACACATCTGTTATAATAAGGACATGTGATCTTCAGTCTTTTCCTAATGGTATCATGTATATCAGATCAGATCAGATCAGATTTGGGGTTAGGAAGCATGCACTGTTGAAGTGTGTTGCTGCATTCACCATTTCTCGGTATATTCCTGGGTCCTCCCAGGTGACCCCTCGAGCAGAGTCCTAGTCAGTTCTCATCTTTGCGATATACCTCCTCATACCATGTGGTGTGTGGTCTGGTCAACCGACATGAGCCATCAACCCGGCGGGATCCTCAATGAAGAAAACACAGTAAGCAGGATCTAACTCAGAAAATCAAGCAACATGGCCAATTAGTTTGAGCTGGCGCTCCCAAATCATACTAGGATGCCTCCCAGATTCTGAGTAGAGTTGTTGGTTGGATTTCATATCTAACTAATGCTAACCCATAATCTTGTGGTATATGTGTTAAGTAAACTAGAAATAGCTACCCCTAACTGGGGTATTATTCTAACTGGTTCTAACTTCATTGCTGCTATCTCATTCATTTATTTACCTTCTATTCAGGGAGCCCCCTCCTAGTTGCTGAGAAAATAAATCCTGTAACCAGTCTTTTTCCCTTGTTTTCTTTTAAGGCAGCACAACATATTGTCTTCAAGATAAATGTCAGAAGATATTGCAAAGCATTACCAATTTTTAGCAAAACAACTTCTTGAAATTTACATGCGTGTGTGTGTGTGTGTGTGAGAGAGAGAGAGTATGTGTGTGTGTGTGTGTGTGTGAGAGAGAGAGAGAGAGTGTGTGTGTGTTCTGTATTGTGTGTAATATAATTATAAAGAAATGCTTAAAAAATAATAAATTATGCTTCAAATAATGAAGTCAGTGAATACAAATAGACTATTAAAATTCTATTTTGAAAACGTTAAATAATAAATTTGTTTTATACTTTAATATTCTTTCTTGTTGCTCTTATATACATTTATATATATATCTTTTTTTAATCTGCATTTACATGTGCACATTTGGGTGTGTATGCCTCACACTTTCTCTGTGCCTTTGTATGTATGCATCTATCTATCTATTTATATATGTCGTTCTGCCATAATATTTATGAGTGTTCCTCTGTGTGCATGTGTTGTGTGTATGCATGTGTGCATCCATATATACACAAACACACACGTGCACGCACACTTATATTCTTTCTTATTGACTCCTTTGTGGGAAGCTTTTTTTAAAAAATATATAAAAGAAATTCTATTTAAAAACAATAAAACACTAATTTACGATGTAACTTTTATTTTTCTCTAAAATAATTTATGGTTGCTTCAGAAGTATATTTCTGAATTTCCTCTATCTTGTGTTTTAGAGTGAGATACAGACAGATAGAGAAAGAGAGTGTGTGTGTGTCCCCGCAAGTGCATGACTGCAGATAGAGGTATGTGTACATACATATTCTATACATGTATGAATATAAAAACTCATCAAGAGAAAGGAAAAGCTGTGTGTGGAGGCCTGTATATGCATGTAATGTTTGTATATCTATATATATATATATATGTGTCTATACATGCATATAAGTATGTGTGTATGTATTTGTATGTATGTGCAATGTCTGTCTCTATTTAAGTGTGTAGATATATATGCATTCTATATACGAATATATATATGTGTGTGCACGCACACGCACGTGTCAAATGATGGCTTAACTGGTTGAAACTTTGAAGTCATATATATATATATATATATATCTGTGTGTTTGTTTTTATCTTTATTTCCCACCATCGCTTGACAACCAGTGTTGGTGTATTTATGTCCCTGTAAATAGTATTCTACCAAAAGTATTGAGTAATTGTTCAGTTTAATGTAAAATTGTTTTTATTATAACATAAAAACAAACATCATATATATATATATATATATATATATATATATATAGAAGTGAGTTTGGAGGGATATATTACCTGAGTGGATACCATATTAGCTCTTGGTTAAGTTCTAGTTAACAGCTAACCACAACAATCAGTATCTAATGTCTATGTCTACCTTTATATATCTTTTATCTTCTACTTGCTTCAGCCATTAGACTGTGGCCATGCTAGGGCACCACCTTGAAGAATTTTTAGTTGAATAAATCAACCCCAATACGTTTTTAAGCCTGGTACTTATTCTATCAGTTTCTTTTGTCAAACTGCAAAGTTACAGGGATGTAAATATACCAACATCAGTTAGATAGATTGTAGTTGTGATTTAAAGGCCAGTCTTGTTGCATTTCAGTGTGTCTTGTTGATTTGAGCTGAGAGTTACATTAAAGATACATGCATCTCTGGAATACTCACCCAACCTAGCTCAGTTGATAGAACAACTGTATACGCCTTGTAGAAACCGACAAAGATCCATATACTTGTGTGTGTGTGTGTGTGTGTGTGTGCGCACGCATGATGTGTACATGTTTGTGTGTGTGTATGTGTGTTCATTTACTTATGGACTCACATATGAATAATTCACACATAAACTCAGGCATCATACGTCCTGGGACAATGGAATTGATTGACCAAGTCCACTCCTAAATTACCAGCTTTTGCAGCTCCATTACTGCAACAAGCATTACAACACTAACAACAACTAGATTAACATTGTCATCATCATCATCATCATAACACACACAATTACTCCTTTTGTATATTATATATTTCTGCTATGATTTTATTGATGATAATGTGCTGACAAAAAGACATAAAAGTTAAAAATCCACTAAAATTTTTCATACTGACTTTAGTTTATGTTTGTATGTATGTCTGTGTGTGTGTGTATGAATGTGTATATATAAAAGTGTGTGTATGTATGTATGTATGTATGTATCGTATGTATGTATGTGTGTATGCATGCACGATGTACTTACGTACAGAGTGGGTCAAAAGTCACACACAAAATAAGTTGAAAACACTCTGGAATTGTCAAAGACCTGCTTCAATTTTTCTAAAATTACATCAAATAAATAAAATAACGATGAATACTCATATACTTGTACATGATGGACAAAATGAATATTAATAATGTAATATAAATAAAATGTCAAATGGTATGGTGCATGACTTCTGGCTTACCCTGTGTATATATAT
>NC_069004.1:13062657-13065573 GCF_001194135.2 Octopus bimaculoides | reverse complement strand
ATATATACAGGGTTGGCCAGAAGTCACTCGACAGTAAATCAAAATTCCATAAATATTATCTGTAATTCTGTATTGACTTGAATGGAAAAATGTGTTGCTCAAGAAGGACTTCAGTTTGAACAATTTTCATGATGTTTCATATGTAGATGATTTTTATTAAATTCATTCAGTTGTTAAGCATAAATAAATCTTGGAATTAAATGGTTTTGATTTTCTGTCAGATGACTTTTAGCCATCCTATTTCCCCTTCTTCTTAGCTCTCCTGTGTAATCCCTTCTGTCCAGCATTCGCCATGATAGATCGCTGACCACTACACACATTTTTTTTTCTCTCCGTGTTTCTCTCCTTGTTTATTTCTGTGTTCCTTTCTGTTAAAGAGCTTAGGCTCAAAACTTCAAAGACTTTCTCTATTCCCAAGCGTTATACTAATACATCTGTTTGTTTTCTACACTACCTGTCTTCATCTGTTGTTTTTTTTGTGAATTCTCCTTATATATATATATATATAGATATAGATATATGTGTGGGTGTGTGTGTGTGTGTGTGTGTGGGTGGGTGTAAAGGACAAGAAAAAGGGGAAAATAATGTGTGTGTGTGTAAATGTTTGTTTTTATGTTATAATAAAAACAATTTTACATTAAATTGCAGGATTACTTAATACATTTGGTACAGTACAAATTTATTATTCTCTAACAAGAATAATATTGACAGTGACTTTGAAGTTTTGGCTTGCTAAGTCATCATCAGACTGTAATTAATGTAAGTTCATTTTGCCTTTATGTAGTCTCTGTTAAGTTAAAAATCTTCTAGAGTTACCTGAGTTCTGTTGAATGATAATTACGTTGTATCATAAGTTGTGGTGGCCATGATATTCTTTTATCCTTTTACTTGTTTCAGTCATTTGACTGTGGCCATGCTGGAGCATTGCTTTAAATGGTTTTAGTCGAATAAATCGACCCCAGGACTTATTCTTTGTAAGCCTAGTACTTATTCTATTGGTCTCTTTGCCAAACTGCTAAGTTACAGGGACATAAGCACACCAGTATCAATTGTCAAGCAGTGGTGGTGAGGGAAACACAAAGACACGCATGAATATATACATGGCGGTGCCCCAGCATGGCCACAGCCTCATGGCTGAATCATATAAAAGAATATATATGACAGGCTTCTTTCAGTTTCCATCTACCAAATCCGCTCACAAGGCTTTGGTCAGCCCAAGGCTATAGTAGAAGACACTTGTCCAAGGTTCTATGTAGTGGGACTGAACCCAGAGCCATGTGGTTGGGCAGCAAGCTTCTTACCACTCAACTACACATGCACCTATGGAGAATTTTTATTGATTAAATTTGGGGAAGTGCTAATTGCTAGAATTTATTCCTACATGTAGTGTGTATTTAAGTGTGTATTTTTATGTGCATCATCTTCGGGTCATAGGTGTTCACAATAGAATGTAGTTAGATTCTCAGACAGAAGATTCCTCACTTGGTGTGGTTGTTGTTGGTTTTATTTATATATTAATGGGATATTTACCTTTTGTTTTGAGAATTTAAAAGTTAAATTTTAGAATTCAGTCTAGTGTTTTGATCTTTGTATTTAGGTGTTACTTGATATGTCAGCTTTTAGGGGTCAACAAAAGAATGTAAGTATGTGGTAAGGATTAGTTAGTCGGCAGGTTGGTATTATTTACAGGTTTTTCACCTGTTTATATTGGGAGGGTGTTGGTCATCCCTTAAATATGTTTTGAAATGCTTTTAACTGAGAAAGGTTTATGTAATGGATGCATTTCCTATTATATATTAGATAATACACAAACCTGAAACATGCATATTAAATGATCTCAAAATATCGCTATTTGGTTTGATTTCATTATTACAACTTATACAACTCAATGCCAGTACAAACTAACCAATCTAGACTCCACTTATGCAGATTCTCCAACAATAATTTGGAGTAGTTTGTTATATTTGACTTGAATAAAAAGATTCTGGTTGTGTGCACCATTTCATAGCATAACATGAAATATTCGTGTGTGTGTATGTGTTATTTCTTTACTGCCCACAAGGGACTAAACATAGTTTACGGGATATAGCCAAAAAAGTTAAAATTCCCTACACTGCTGTCCACTCCACCATTGTAAGGTATCATGAAACAGGAAAAAATAACGACAGAGCTCACTCAAGTCATCCAAAAGTAAGTTCTAAATCACAGGATAAGTTCAAAAGAGTCACCAGTCTTCGAAACAGATGCCAGACAGCAAATGAAATTGTTGCACAACTAAGTGAAGCCAATGAAGCTAACATGTCTCCTACAACATGTTGACTGTAATGAAATCGCCAGCCCAATCCCTTGATTGCAATCCAATCAAAATTGTGTGGAATGACTTGGATCGCAGAGGGAAAAAGTGACAATCAAGGAGTGCAGAAACCCTCTGGACACTCTTACAAGAGGAGAGGCAAAATATTACCACTGAATATTTGCTTTCATTGGTTGAAAGAATGCCCAGAGCATGCTCTGGGCATACATATACGTATATATGCATATATGTATATATATATGTATATGTATATACGTATATGTGTGTATATGTATATATGTGTGTATATGTATATATGTGTGTATATGTATATATGTGTGTATGTGTATATATGTGTGTATATGTATGTGTATATATATGTATATGTATATATGTATGTATATATATATATGTGTATATATATATATGTATGTATGTAGATATATATATATATATATGTATGTATGTATATATGTATGTATATATATATATGTATGTATATATATATATATGTATGTATATATATGTATGTATATATATATGTATGTATATATATGTATGTATATATATATATATGTATGTATATATATATATATGTATGTATATATATATATATGTATGTA
>NC_069004.1:13046734-13062141 GCF_001194135.2 Octopus bimaculoides | reverse complement strand
TATATATATGTATGTATATATGTATGTATATATATATATATGTATGTATATATGTATGTATATATATATGTATGTATATATGTATGTATATATATATATATGTATGTATATATGTATGTATATATATATATATATATGTATGTATATATGTATGTATATATATATATGTATGTATATATGTATGTATATATATATATGTATGTATATATATATATGTATGTATATATGTATGTATATATATATGTATGTATATATGTATGTATATATATGTATATATATGTATGTATATTTATATATATGTATATGTATATATATATGTATGTATATTTATATATATGTATATGTATATATATATGTATGTATATTTATATATATATGTATATGTATGCATATATATATGTATTTATATGTATGTATATGTATGTATGTATATAGGACAAGGAAAAAAGGTAAACATGTATGAACATGAAGTTCAGTCTTATACACACACACACACACACACACACACACACATTTCTTTATGTTTGCAACAAGTGCAACACACAACTTGTCTTTTAATGTTTTTGAAGGGTAATGTCTTTTATATAATCTTTTTTTTTCTTCTTCCCTCTCACACATGAAAGAGTGGTGTGTTAGAATTATTTCTTAATTGATTTCTCAGCATATGTACGCATGATGGTTTATGGGTGAAAAACATTTCCTCTCAGTAAAATTAGATAAAGCTGTCTACTCCATCCTGACCGAATGGACAAACAACCTTCTCATTCAAAGAAGAAAGAAAGGATAAAGACAGAGAAGAAGAAAAAGGCACCACTCCTACCACCATCACCAAGCATAAAAGTAAAACATTTCAAGCTATAGATTAGTACAAAATGTTACATAGTGATAACAATATTAAACAGTGTTTTGGTGTGTAGTTACTATAATGGTGGTTGTTAATGGAGGGCCTGTATTCTATTTGTTAGGATTTAGTCTGGGGTTAATGTTCTATATTACATTGGAGATTGTCCTGTATGTAATGCATTGGGCAATGTTGTGGTTGTAGCAATATTTGCCCTATGTTCTCTTGGCTTGTGGGATCACCATTTGAAATGTATTTTGTGTGTGTGTCTGTGTGTGTCTAGAGAGAGTAAGCTTGAGAGAACCCTTCTAACTCTAAGCTATACCCATGATAATGGATGAACTTACTTATTTTATCAACCTTGGATGGATTAAAAGATAAACTGCACTCAAAATATAAAGGTTATTTGACATTGGTAGCATCGTTAGGGCATCCGGCAAAATGACTTGCAGTATTTATTTCAAATTTTAGCATTTCATGTTCAAATCTCACCCTGAATGACTTTGCTTGTTTACTTCCAGATTCAACAGAAAGTGTTCAGGTTAAATTTGACAGTTTGCATAAAATGAAAGGAAAACACAATATGCCATCCAAAAATAAAAGTATTTTTAAAAATTAAAATATATCAACTAGATTATGGCTGGGAGATAACGGTTTACTCAAAGTAGCCACCCTCAGATTCCACAATGGCTTTAAAATGACTCCTGAATCTGGCACATGCATCCTTCCCTGTGTCCCTGGGAAGATCTATAAACACCTTTTTGATCTTGGCCTCCAACTCAGCCTTGGCGTTGCAGGCAGAATAATTACTATGCCCCATGCATAGCAATCCATAGGATTACAATTGGAGGAATTAGAAGGCCAGAAATTGGGGCGGGTGAAGTTGTAGAAATCCTCCAAAAACTATTTCTGGCTCTTTCCAGCAGTATGGCATGGAGCCAAATCCTGCTGCCACACATATGGCCTTTCAGTTCAAATGCACTGCAGCCAGGGTTTGACCACAGTCTCCAGTAGCTTCACATAGCCGTCTCAATTGAGCCTTAGGCTCTCTTCAAAGATGTAGGGTAGCATGACGTCACCTTCACTGGAGAGGCACCCAAAAACCATCACAATTTGGGAGGACTTAGTTTTTATAATAATTGAAATACCACATGGATTGTTGTTCTGAGCAATGCTCATCTAGTCTAGGCAGAAGTTCTTTTCATCTGAGAAGAAACAGATTATCCTCAGCTCAACAGGACGCCTCAGCTTCTTTGCGTTTGTCAAGCGAGTTTCCTTGGCCTTGGTTGTCATTCAGGACTAGCTTCATCATGGTGACTTCAATAATCGTCTCTCTTGCCAAGCAATGGATTCCATTGCTTGGATCTTCCATCCACTTGTCCTGCAATTTCGGATGAATCCAAGTGTTTGGACCCAGTCAGATCACCTGCTGTGTCCCTTCCTGCTAGCTACAGTTCCATAGTCTCCATTGCAGCTGTTCATGTCATGTCTTACAGCCTTTACGGTATTCACAGAGCTTAGAGCAGCAGTCATGGTGTTTGTATTTTGATACCTGGCACAAATCATCTTGATACAGATAACTCTTTTCCAGTATTCAAATGGCTTCCAGTTTTCCATATCAGCTAACTTTTTCTCAACTACAACTTTAATCCTTATGCTCTCCAACACCATTGACTATTTACCAATACTTCAAGGTATTTCAGAAAAATGGAGACATAACAAATCATCAAATGTACCCCAAATACCCAGTACATAAATTACTTGTGTAGAATGAACTGGCAGAGTCATTTGAGCATCAAACAGGTTGCCTTGCAGTAATACATTCTAGATTTTTGCATTCTAAGTTCAAATCCCACTTCAGCCTATTTGGTGGTAAATTTAATCTGTTGCCCAGTCTAACACCACCACTTGATCCTTGGGTGGCTTTTGTGGAATCTGCTCTGTTGAAAGCATGTAGGCCAGATCTCTTGTTTAAGGGTACCTTTCTCATGACAAAAAAACAAACAAACATAAAAATCCATCTTGGCTATCTAAGTTTCCTTCCCAACTACATGGTTTCAGGTTCAATCTCACTGTGTCTTCTACTATAGCCTCAGGCTGACGAAAGCCTTGTGAGTGAATTTGGTAGACAGAAACTGAAAGCCCATTACTAATAATAATAACTACTGGGGGTGGTCAACAAGTTCAATTAAAATTCTTCAAGGCAATGCTCCAGCATGGCTGCAGTCCATTGACTGAAATAAGTAAAAGATAAAAAATAAAAGATGCACAACTCTACTGCAATGTCCAATTGCTAAACGAACTAAAAATCTTAAAGCTACACATGACTGACTTACAAACTTAGGAACTCCACCATCATATCTATCCTGTATCTTTAAACTTTCCATCACCATTTTTCTAATGGAATATTCTCTCTTATGTATTGCAAATAATTTTGTAAGTAATCAAGGATTTAGAAAATATTTAGTGAATTAACCAACTTCCTCATTATTAAGCTGGTTTTGGGAACGTAACTTAATGAGTTCTTACCTAAAATTATGATCTTTTGTTGTTTATCTTTCACTTGTTTCAGTTATTTGGCTGCAGCCATGCTGGGGCTCTGCTTTGAAGGGTTTTACTCGAACAAATCAACCCCAGGACCCTTTTTTTTAAACCCTAGTACTTATTCTATCAGTCTCTTTTGCTGAACTATTAAGTTATGGAGATATAAACACACCAGCACTGATTGTCAAGTGCAGGTGATGGTGGTGGGGAACAAGCACTAAGACACATTTGCATAGATATATATATATATATATATATAATTAAGGGATCAGCAACAGTTGCTTCACCACATACCGAAATTTAGAAATAGCAGTTAAAGTACTAATTCTACTACTACAATAAGTCTCCAACAGATAGCAATAGTATTGCTATCTTTTGGAGACTTATTTTAGTAGTAGAATTAGCACTTTAACTGCTATTTCTAAATTTCGGTATGTGGTGAAGCAACTGTTGCTGATCCCTTAATTATGTTTATAATTTTAAAAGAACTTTTTTATATAAGTTCTTTACCGATAATGGTTTTTTACATACCAAACTACTTGGTAAAAATTATTAATTATTAATTTATTAATTATTAATTTATTAATAAATTAATAATCCTTTACCCTATATCTGTAATGATATTTATATATATATATATATATACATGATGGGCTGCTTTCAGTTTCCATCTACCAAATCCACTCACAGGGCCTTGATCAGCCTGAGGCTATAGTAGAAGACACTTGCACAAGGCACCATGCAGTGGGACTGAACCTGGAGCCATGTGTTTGGGAAGCAAGTTTCTTTTTTTGTTTTGTTCAAAAATAAACATTTTTCAAGCAAGTTTTGTATCACAAAACCAGTGGCAGTGTGAAGCTGGTTAGTATTAAAGCGTTGAAAAATATCTGGCCCACAATGAGCCATAGATTGAACAAATAGCTTCTTTCTTATTGTAAACCAAATTTCTTGAAAAGCAATATATTCATATCATTTCATTTCTTTCCTTATCGTTCATCCTTGCATCATTCTCCCCTCCATCACTCACCTCCTCCACCACCCACCCCTCCATCATTCATCTCTCTATCAATCATCTCTCCATCACTCATCTCTCCATCACTCATCTCTTGGAATGTTTGCACAAACTTACTGACTTTAGGAAGTAACCTTACTCAGTCGTGAATTGATTTCCACCAGATATATATTTGTATATATATATAATCTTTTACTCTTTTACTTGTTTCAGTCATTTGACTGTGGCCATGCTGGAGCACCGCCTTTAGTCGAGCAAATCGACCCCAGGACTTATTCTTTGCAAGCCTAGTACTTATTGTATCTGTTTCTTTAGCCAAACCACTAAGTTACGGGGATGTAAACACACCAGCATCGGTTGTCAAGCAATGGTGGGGGGACAAACACAGACACACTAACACACACACACACACACACACACACATATATGTATATATACATATATACAACGGACTTCTTTCAGTTTCCGTCTACCAAATCCGCTCACAAGGCTTTGGTCGGCCCAAGTCTATAGTAGAAGACACTTGCCCAAGGTGTCACGCAGTGGGACTGAACCCGGAGCCATGTGGCTGGTAAGCAAGCTACTATGCATATACATATCCATACGACGTCTGATCATTAAGTATCCGGACTGTTGCCATAGTAACGAAGCTAAAGAATGCAGAGTGAAGCCACTTGGTAAAGATTGACCTCAACTTCTGCTGTGCATGTGCACTAAGTTTTAATGTTCTAACTCACTTCCGCTTTTTACTGCAGTGCTTGGAAGAAAGGTGTGTAGCGTGTGATCATCGCATTGATCATGATAGAGAAAGTCGTCATGGTGATACCTGCTCAGAGTCGTATGCAAGGTTGCAGAAAGTGTAGGGAGAGGAGTGTATGAGCCACACACAAGTGTACAAGTGGTTCACACATTTCCAAGATGGCTGCAAAAATGTCGATATTGATGAACGTTCTGGGAGACCCACAACCAGCAGAACTGAGAAAAACATCACAGATGCATGTGCAGCTGTGAGGGGAAATCTTTGCATCACCATCTGTTAGTTATCAGAGGGTGTGCAGATTATTTATGGTTCAGTTCAGTCCATTACCATTAAAGATTTAGGTGAGACACATGTCTGCTAAGTTTGTGTCAAAACTGCTTTCAGCTGACCAAAAAGATACTCTGGTTTCTGTTGCACAGGATCTCCTTGATTGTGTCAAGAATGATAAAAACTTTGCATAGGCCACTGAGCAGGTATCACCAAGCTTTTGGCAAAATTTGTTGCAGATTCTCTGCTCAACTTTCTCTGTCATGGTCAATGTGACGATCACAGGCTACACACCTTCCTTCCAAGTACTGCTGTAAACAGTGGAAGTGAAGTAGAATGATGAAGCTTAGTGTGCATATACAGCAGAGATCAAGGTCAATCTGTGCCAAGCGACTTCACTCTGCGTGCTTTTCCTTTGCTACTATGGCAACAGTCCGGATACTTATTGATCAGAACACACACACACATATATACACACACACACATATACACACACACACACGTGTGTGTGTGTGTGTGTGCAGGAGTGGCTGTGAGTTAAGTAGCTTGCTTACCAACCACATGGTTCTGGGTTCAGTCCCACTGTGTGGCACCTTGGGCAAGTGTCTTCTACTATAGCCTTGGGCCGACCAAAGCCTTGTGAGTGGCGTTGATAGACGGAAACTGAAAAGAAGCTCATTGTATATACATATATATATGTATATGTTGGTTTGTGCGTCTGTGTTTTCCTATGTATTCATTCCGTTGTCTGTAGTTCATTGTTCTAACGTCCTGTACCCTGATATGCATCTATATACACATGTAGATGTATGTACATATATGTGTGTATACATGCATATATATTCTTTGTATTATTACATCATTGAACGCACACGTCCTTTTTGCAAGTTTGTACTTTATTATTCTGACGTGACTCTATCTTTCTTTCTATCTATCTATCTATCTATCTATCTGTCTGTCTTCCTCTATCTTTCTATCTATCCCTCTATCTATCTAACTATCTTTCTTCTTATTCATCTCCCCCTCTCGCTCCGCTTCCTTCTGTTGTCCTGGCTTCTACTTCACTGCTACACACACATCTCTCTCTTCCTCCTCATTCCACTTCCTCCCTCTACCATCCTCTCTGCTCACGCGTGACCTGTGGTCAACTCTCTTTTCACTCCAGCCACTATGAAGGCGAGACGAACTGTTAGCGTTCTACATCAGATTCACGTTTGGCCATACGGCATTTTAATGTTGTTTTCACTGTCCAATTTTTCCTGTCTTGGTTTGTGTTTGCCACCTTGGAGTCCTCTGTTTAGTAGGTCAATCCACTACTCAGGAAGAGACTATTCTAGAGTATGTTCTGCCTTATCTTTGAAACATCTAGTTAGAATAGAGGCAGCTGACGAAGGAATTATTCGAAGTGGCTATCTATTTTCCTATGTGTTCATTCCGTTGTCTGTAGTTCATTGTTCTAACATCCTGTACCCTGATATGCATCTATATACACATGTAGATGTAAGTATGTACATATATGTGTGTATACATGCATATATATTCTTTGTATTATATATATATACATATGAACATGTATATATGAATAAATATGAATGTATATGTAACATTATCCATCATCATTTTAATGTCCACTTTTCCATGCTGGAATATGAGGTAGATTTTTTTATGGCTGGATGCCCTTCCTGTCACAAACCCTCACCTGTTTCCAAGCAAGGTCATATTTTCCCATGGCTACACTTGTTTTTCACAGAAGACAAGTAACAAAACAACCTCATTTGTTTCTAGACAAGGGCACACACAAACACAGGCATGAACATATATTATATATACACATATTTACAGAGTCCACCAAAACAAATGTATACACACTTAAGGAAAGGAAGAAATCTGTATATTTTTATTCAGTGTTATCACAATTTGATAAAACATCGAAAGAGGTACTTATACATGTTAAATATTTATACAGATTTTTCCTTTCCTGAAGTTAGGAGGTACAAACACTTACACACACATGTGCGCACATGACAGTAACTTCTGCCCACCAAATTCAATCACCAGGCTTCTGTCAGCCTGAAGCTATAGCAGAAAGCACATGCCCAAGGTGCCATGCAGTGGGCCTGAACCTGAAATCATGTGGCTGGGAAGCAAGCTTCCTGTGTATACATTTTTTTGGCAGACTCTGTATGTACACATAGCAGTGTACATAGCAGTTATATTTTATGCTTCTGATTGGTAGATTTTTGGTAGAGAATAATTTGTAAAGGATGTTTCTATATCTACATTTTAATTCTGCAGCAGATGTTTGTTTTTCAGTTTCTGTCTAGCAAATCCACCCACAAGGCTTTGATTAGCTTGGAGTTATATTAAAAAACACACTTCCCAGTGGGATTGAACCCAAGCAAATTTCTTAACCAACACAGCACCTGTACCCAGATTTTGAAAATAATCTTGATCTAAGTTATGTTTAATAAGGTCTTTTTTTTACAAATGTATGCTGCCACTTTTTTTTGTTATTTTGTTGTCTTTTTTTTCCCAATAAAGATCAGAATTTTACTTTGTTTGATTTGTTTGAATTCTTGAATTCTGTTTTATTTGCTCATTAATTTTCCTTTTTTTTTTTCTTTCTTCTTCAGAAATCTATTACTATCTGAAGCAGTTCAACATCCATAACTACCAATTTCTTATAAGCGCTACCTTCAAGACTATTACAGTTGTCAACCAGGAGTATTCCATCTTTCTATGTATCAGGAATTTTCATGAGGATGCTGATTTCTTTGCCACGGTTGTTTCCTAATCTTTCAGTATTCTTTTAATTATACTGCCCAATTCTCACTCACTGAAGAATATGCTCAGTATATTGATATATGAGGCAGAATACCGGCATTATGCATTAAAAAGGTTGTTTTCTAATTTGAAAGACATTCACCGATAACATTGGCACATGTTGTACGCTACAGAAGCGACAACATGGAAACTATTTTGCAGATATCTCTTTCCTGGTTAATTCTTGCTTGCATATTACAATCTTTACTATTGTACATACCCACAGTTGCTGGTTATTCCAACGATACAATATTATTAAAATATGTCCCTGCCTCTAAGACATTCATTCAGTCTCATGGCTTAATGCATATTCCAGTCAAGAGAACTCGGACCAATTTAGAGATATCACCTTTAGGCTCCAACAGAAAAATTGGACGGCTTAAAAAACAAGAGTTAAAAATCTCACAAACATCTGCTGCAGAATTAAAATGTAGATATAGAAACATCCTTTACAAATTATTCTCTACCAAAAATCTACCAATCAGAAGCATAAAATATAACTGCTTTGATACAGTTTCCAACACACGACAACCAATTGATGGTTATTCTCTGCAGTTGCATTTGGGACGTTTTAAGCGGTCTGCTAACAGTTTACGAACTCAAGCCAATAAGAGGGCAAAAAGGAAATCTGCTAAAGAAAAAAATGTTTCCTCTAACAATACTCTATCCACTAACAACAGTCTCCCCAACCCAACTCTTAAAATTACTAAACCAACAAAAACTGCTGCTTCCTCCAGCCATAATCCACGCCGTAAGACAAAAAAACAAACAGAAGCTGCTACTTCCTCAGGCCGTAATCGGCGGCGTAAGACTACAAGACCAACAATAGCTGCTGCTTCTTATGTTCGTAAGCCCCGTTCTAAGATTATACAGCCAACAGCAGCTGCTTCATTAATCTATAATCCACGATCCAAGGTTATAAAGCCAACAACAGCCACCTCGTTAATCCATAATTCTCGATCTAAGAATATAAAGCCAACTGCAGCTGCATCCTTCGTCCATAATCCTCCTGATAAGATAACACCAACATCAGCCACCAGTTTTATTAAAACTACAATGATTACAGATGTTGACACTAAAAGTATTCCTTACAAAACACACCAGCCAACATCTTTCTCTTCATTGCCAAAGATTGTTTCTTCATCAGTTCCATTACCCCAGAGTTCCATCACAGCTTCAAAATCAGAAGCTATTCTTTTGTCTTCCAGTCACAAAACAGCTTCAACTTCTTTGTTTGTTCAACCAACATCATCAGCTTCTCAAAGTAAACCTTCAATGGCAATGGTGACTCCCATTTATAATTCCTTACCATTAAATACATTCACCACTTCCACAAATATTCACCCTGTAACTAGTTCCAAGTTTGAACCTATTGGATTGACTTCACATCTTTTGCATTCTGGTAGCGAAGGGCCTCTTATGACCAAAATGCCAACGCCATTTATAACCTTACAACTGAAGAATGACTCAACTGATACCAACACTCAACCCAAAATTGAAAACTCCCTTTACTTGACCCCAACTGATGCCTCGTCAAATCGATGGTCAAAGAAGAATGTATCACTTCTAAGTAATCAGCTACGCACTGCATCTCTGTCAACTTCAAACATTGTTCTACTGTTGAACAATTCTTTATTGGCTACCTTAGACACCAAACAGAGTTCCTTGGCAGTTCAGACAACCACAGTCCCCAATCCAAATTTATCCTCAAAGACCCTCAAACTTGATTCAACAACAAAAACACTTTCCAGCAATAATTCAAGACCACTGACAAAACCTGTCATTGAAGAAACTACGGTTATGTCTAAATCTCCTCTTTCTCCCACTAACAGTCTATACAAATCTTTTACTCTTCACCCAAATACAGTTTCCAGCAGTCAGTTATACACACTGCTGCAACCAACACCAAATACTGGTTCTAATTCAACTAATTTCAGTCAGACATTTCCAAGTTCTAAATACAAGTTTGTTGTCAGCACAAACGGGGCCTCTGTTGAAAGTAAGGCAACAGCTTCACCCACTGCTGACTGGACTAAAAGCACATTAGAAACCAAATCCAATACCTTTACAACAACAATCGCAACAATATTCAAGCCACTGATTACTTCAACGTCTGACCCTTCTCCTACAAACGTCAGTGTAAAAGAAAGTAAGGGCCCTCAAAACTCTTACATAATTGTCCCAGATTGGAAAGTAGCCAAGCAGGAGTGGAAAGCAGCTTGGCATGTTCACATTTATACTTTTGGTTCTCTGTTTGCTCTTCTTGCCATTTATCTGTTGATCTGTTTACTGCGACTGCGACATACTATACACTTACTAAACAACTATTACTTTGTTGCAGTAAATCTGCTCCTCTTTACATTTTGTCTGCTAAGAGCTCTTTTCTTGCTGGTTGATGGTTACAACTCTGACCACACATACCATTATCTCATAGGATTCCTCTTATTTTACTTGGCATTTCCTTGCCTTACATCAGCATTTGCATTAATCTTTTATGCCTTCCTTAAAACTGCCAAAGTTTATTATTTGTCATCCAAATTCCAGTGTTTGCCCTTATTAATTACTATTATAGTCGTTCATTATCTCCTGCCCATCACTGCTGCAATACTCATCGGACTCTTCCTTACTGTCAAAACTTTTTTGTTTGTCTGCCAAATTTTCTTTGTGCTCTGGGGTCTTTTTCTTTTCTTGGGTTACATATATGTTTACAAAAAATTGCATTTTGCTGCTGAGAAAAGACAAAAACTCCTGCTTCAACTCCGTGAAGCCAAAATCCACATGGACAACTACACAATATACAAGGAACGACTCACCCTCTGCCTTGGTGTAACTGTTGCTCTTTTTAGTTCCATTATTGGTACATTTTGTACATGTCTACAAGTATATTCAGCTCTGTACTTCTTGGGCATTTTCCCAAATGAACTTCCAAGACCATGGCCCTGGTGGGGTTATCAAACTGCTGTTCGCTTCTTTGAATTCTTGTTTTGTATAATAACTACTTATATAAGCACGCTTCCCTTTAAGCATCGTAGCAAATATGGCTGCGACCCTTGGTTTTACTGTTCGTCTTACACATGGTTGTGTCGCAAGGAAAACATGTGGAATTCTCATAAAGACATCAGCTGGACCAACATGGACGAAAACATAAGTAGCATTGGAATTTCAAAAGATACACGGCGCAAAGAAATCAAAGCTGCTGGTTATGAAATAATTCCATTAACAATTTCTCTGAGTCAAGAAGGTGAAAACTTAGCATTGGATGAGCCTGATTCAATGCTTATTGTTCAAAATGGTTTTGTCCGTTTCCGTACTGATGAAGAACTGGAAGAGTTGCGTCAAAGTCCAAGAGTACCAAGAATGCATGCTGTAGCACCAATACCTGTCTCAATTCCCAAAGTTCCCAAAACTCTTCAGTGGAGCAACAGTAACAGCAGTAAGTGCCACCAAAACAATGGCTTTCAGTCAAAGGATGCCCTTCTTGGTAGTGGCTCATCTCCAGAGTGTTTGTCATCATCAACCTCTCCGTCATCATCCCAATTCAATCGCGTGAGTACTGCCGGAAGTGAACTTACATTTAAGGCGCCATCACTGAGTTTGGCCAGCAGCATTGACAAGGAACTGGAGCATTTTTTTCGCCACTCAAGTCACAGGTCTCTTTCTAGCGTCACATCTGCTGATGTGCTAGCAATTAACGAGGACACGTCTAGTGAGAATTCTGTCTTTCAGGCTGATGACAATGCTGACGGCATAGAAACCGGTGACGACCACTCCAAGCGGATACCTTCCTTCTTTCTGACGGAGGAACCTGATGACAGTTTAAACACGACATCCTGTAGTAGGAAGGATAATCTAAATTTAACCAGCTACTCCTTTCATAATTCAAATCCCCAAATCACCAACATTTAAACTTTTTTTCTTTTCATAAAACAACAATAATAATAATAATAAAGCAATGATGATGATGATGGTGATGCACAAATGAAACAAGGTAAAAATAGATCGTTTGAGAAAGAGGAAGGTAATGTTTGTGGTATAGTGACTGAAAAAGAGAGAGTGGTGGTCAGGGGTGGGGAGAAGGAGTTAATGAGAGAAACAAGAAAGAAAGTGGAAAGAAAAGATAAACTATGATGGCTGTGAATAATTTTTTTTTTTTTTAATTCAATGAAAAAGACAGATTACATTATGAAGTTTCATGTATGGTTGAGATTTTCCAATAACTGTTTTTTTTTTAAATATAATTACATGTGCATGTGTGCGCACACACACACACACTCACTCACTCTTTCATATGTAGATATATATATATATATATATATATATATATATATATATATATATATATATATATATATATACATATATGTAATATAAGTAAATGGATTCCCATTGATTTCTATGGGGTTATTCCAGTTGTTTTATCAGTGAAACTACTTATTCACTGAATTATGGTGTTAGTGGCTGAATATTCCACATACATTTGTCCCGTTAATTTAATCCTCAGACAAGATCAGGGTTGCATGACATGTGGCATGACTGACCCCTTTTCAGTTACCAGTCCATTCAGTTCATTTACCAAAGTTTCACACATACAGTCTCCATTATACCCAGTCATCTTATTCACAAGACTAGGGTTGACTTGAGGCCCTGGTAGAAACTTGTGCTGCACAGTGGTATTGAACCTGAAACTTCATGATTGAAAAACAAATTTTTTAATCATTGAACTATGTACACATAAAGAAATCACACATGTGTGTGACCACAGAAGTGCATGCATAGACATGCACTTCCATGTACACATACAGACCTGCATACACTTGCAAACATGCCCACAAATTTATATTGAGGTTATAATTCCCATTTACAAAGCCTTCTATAAACAATGCTTTTTCATTCATCTTGGCATTTATTCTATGTGATGTTATATAGGGTCGCATCCATATATGGTCAGCATCTAAGTATTTTTAGAATTGATGGTCTTAGCCTCTAATTACACAAATGTGTAGGTACATAATGTATGGGTGCCTCTGTGTATGTGTGTGTAGTCAAATCAAATAAACAAACAATAAAATTAACAATAACAAACAACAAGAGGACAAGCATAAGAAATGTAATAGTTTGACGCTTGGTAAAAAGAGAGAGTTTTTGACGTTTTGAGCATAGATCTTCGTCAGAAAGGAAAAAGGGAAATGTCCAAAGAAGGAAAAGAAATCATCAACAGCATGTATATGTGTGTGGGTGGATCTCTATGTGTGTGTATATATATATATATATATATATATCCACACACACACACACACACACACACAGAGGATGTTTGGGCTAAATTTGACAGTTGAACAAAAGGAAGAAAAAAATCAATATTCCATCCAAAAATAAAAGTACTTTTAAGAAATCAAAAAATATCAACTAGATTATGGCTGGGAAATAAGTTTCCTCAAAGTAGCCATCCTCACCTTCAACCATGGCCCTCAAGACGGCTCTGGAAGCTAGTACATGCATTCCTCACTGTGCCCTTGGGAAGATCTTCAAACACCACCTTGATCTTGGCCACCAGCTCAGCCTTGGTGTTGCAGACTGAGCGGATTGGTGTCCCACACAATATTTCATGGGATTACAAATGGAGGAATTAGGTGGTTAGAAATTGGGGCTGGCAAAGTCATAGAAATACTCTAGCAACCACTTCTCACTCTTTCTGGCAGTATGACAAAGAACCAAATCCTGCTGCCACACATATGGTTTTCCAGCAGCAACCTTCACCAGCCAGAGTTTGACCACAGTCTCCAGTAGCTTCATGTAGCTGTCTGAATTGAGCCTTAGACTCTGTTCAAAGATGTAGGGTAGCATGGCATCATCCTCACTGGAAACAGCCAATGACCACCACAGTCTGGGGGAACTTGGTTTTCATGATTGGTACGTCACCTGTTGTTCTGGATGTTGTGCAAATGTTCCAGACAAAAGTTCTTTTCATCTGAGAAGAACTAGATCATCTCTGACTCAACAGGATGGCTCAGCTTGTTCAGGAACTTCTTTGTATCTGTCAAGTGGGTCTCCTTGATCTTGATCGTCAGAATTTTTCCCTTGTACCTCTTGTACAAGTGGTAGTAAAAGTCCTCGTTCAGGGCCATCTTCATGGTAGCGACTCCAGCACTCATCTCCCTCACCAAAGCCCAGAATCCCTTGCTCAGATCTTCCATCACCTTATCCTGTGGTTGTTGGATGAATCCAGGCATGCAAGACACAGAGTCAAAATCCCTGCTATATCCCTACCTGCAGGCCATGGTTTCCATAGTCTTCATTGCAGCTGTTCATGTCATGTTTTACAGCCTTGACAATGTTCACGAGCATGGAGTAGCCTTAATGATGTCAGCATTTAGACACCCAGCATGAATCATCTTGATACAGGCAAACCTTTTTCAATATTCATATGGCTTCCAGTCCTCCATATCAGCCAACTTTTTCTCATGCCCCCCCCAACACCATTGACTGCTCACCAATGTATCAAGCTGTTCCAGAAAAAAAGGAGACATTTAAAAAATCATCAAATTTAACCCAAACAGCCTGCTATGTCTGCTTGTATTGTATAAGACACCCAAGTGCTCAATATTCTACTGCAGACAATCTCATAGAACTTAGTGTATACATTTAGTACCTGTAATTACTTCTGTATCTTGCACTGACAATGATGCCCAAACATTTTCTGCAGACTTGCTGTCGAAGCAGTTGAAAAGTAAAAGACATTTTATATATGTATATCTTTTATTTTTTTACCTGTTTCAGTCATTAGACTGTGACCATGCCGGGGCACTGCCTTGAAAGGTTTTTAGCTAAATAAATCACCCTTAGTACTTTTGTTTTTTTAAGCCTTGTACTTTATTCTATTGGTCTCTTTTCCCAAACCGCTAATGTTACAGGGACATGAACACACCATCACTAGTTGCCAAGCAGTGGTGGGACACACACACACACATACACACGATAGACTTCTTTTCAGTTTCTGTCTAGTCTGTCAAATCCACTTACAAGGCATCAATCAGCCTGAGAAAACACATGCCCAAAGTGTCACACAGTGTGTCTGAACTCGGAACCATGTGGTTGGAAAGGAAGCTTCTTACCACACAGCCACACCTGCACCTATATATTATATATATATATATATATAT
>NC_069004.1:13045987-13046703 GCF_001194135.2 Octopus bimaculoides | reverse complement strand
ATATATATGATATATACATTAAGTACAGGCATGAGATGTTGGGTTCAGTCCTACTGTATAGCACCTTGGGTAAGTGTCTTCTACTATAGTCCTTGCCAACCAAAGTCTTGTGAGTAAATTTGGTTGACAGAAACTGAATTGAACCCACCATATTTGTGTGTGTGTGTGTGTCCTTGTCTTGATATCAAATGATAGTTGTAAATGATTGTCACTGTCTTACAAACTGGTGTCATTCATTTCCGATATTCTGCAAGAACATACTTTGCCATGAGGAAATATTGCTTTGCTTGGGAATAGGTGAGGGCTTATAACAGGTAGGATGTCCAACCATAGAAAATCTGCTTCAGTAAACTCTGTCCAACCTATGCAAACATGGAAAATTGGACTTCAAAAGGATGATGCAGTCGTTATATATATATATATATATATATATAAATTTAGATAATAAGGGTGATAAATTGGATATTAATTTAATTAATACCAATTTAAAACCAGTGGTTTGACCGTAGATGGTCTATCTCTAGCATAAAGGATGTCCACTTTGTGGTCATCCCTTCTCATATGTATTGTATATATATATATATATATATATCATAATGATAATAATAATAATAGTAATAATAATAATAATAAAGGTCGTTTCCAAGTTATATAGACTCAGGACCAGTTTCCTGGTTTCTTTGGTGCATATATCTCCTCCCTCACCCCCCCCCCCC
>NC_069004.1:13041273-13045954 GCF_001194135.2 Octopus bimaculoides | reverse complement strand
GCCAGTCCATCACAGGATTACTCATTTTAATGAGCAGAGTGGACTGGAGCAACATGAAATGAAGTGTTTGGCATTAGGAAGGGCATCCAAGAACCAAGCCAAAACAGGCAAATAGAGCCTGGGCAGTTCTTCAGCTGGCTGGCTCCTCTCAAACCGTTCAACCCATGCCAGCATGGAAAACAGATATTTATTGATGATGATGATGATCATCATCATCATTTAACATCCGTTGTTCATGCTGGCATGGGTTAGATGGTTTGACCAAGGTTGGCAAGCTGGAAGGCTGCACCAGACTCCAGTCTGATTTGACATGGATTCTACGGTTGGATGCCCTTCCTAACGCCAACCACTCCAAGAGTGTAATGGGTACTTTTACATGCCACCAGCACAGGTGCCATTTGTATGACACCGGTATCTGTCACAATTGTGATTGTGTGTGTACTTGGCTTGAAGGGTCTTCTCAAACATGGCATAATGCCAAAGGTCTCGATCATTTGTCATTGTCTCTGTGAGGCCCAACACTCAAAAGGTACTTTTCAAGTGCCACTGGCATTGGCCACTTTGCCTCCATGAGGCTCAAAGCTCAAAAGGTGCTTTTTACATGCCACCATTATATATATATATATATATATATATATATATATATATATATATATCCTGCAATTATATGATAAGAATTCCACAAAGGGATGTTTAAGCTTTAAGATAGGTGAGGAAAATAACTCGGATGATATCAGTTAATACAAATTTCTTTAAAATAAACACAATACCTTTATGACTGGATCTTGTGTTTGTTAAGGCCAACTGAAGAATGTTACAGACATGTTTTGATCTTGTTAAGTCTCATCTATATATTTATATATTATATAATGAAGTTTTTGAAATCTCAATAATTTATTTTCTGTGATTATTACAATTTTTTTCAGGCTGTTCTCCTCTTTTATAACCTAAATCTAAATATTCACTACTTTGTACATTAAGTAAACAAATTGGAATGTGAGGGTCTAATGTGCTTTGGGTATTGAGCCCTAATTTCTATGGTAAAGCACATCATATAGTATGTGAGTGTGTGTGAGTGCACACACACAAACATACATATATATACATACAAATACATGTGTGTATGTGTATGCATACACACACACATGCACATGTATAGCTAAGTATGGCTATGCAGTAAGAAGTTTGCTTCCCAACTACATGGTTCCAGGTTCAGTCCCACTGCTTGCCATCTTGGGCAAGTATCTTCTATAGTTCTGCTATAACCTCAGGCCAACCAAAGTTTTGTGAGTTGATTTGGTAGGCAGAAACTGAAATAGCCATCATATATATATATATATATTATATGTTTGTTTGTGTCTGTTTATATCCCTATAACTTAGTGGTTCAGCAAAAGAGACTGATAGAATAAGTACTGGGGTTGATTCAACCAACTAAAAATTCCTCATGGTAGTGCCCCAGTATGGCTGCAGTCAAATGACTGAAACAAGTAAAAGATAAAAGATATATACAGAATGTTTGTCTGCACAAGATGTTTTCCTTCAACCCTGTTGTATATTTGTTGATGAGTGTATATATGTATGCGTATGTATACCTAGTTGTGTATGTTTATACACACACAAATGTTCAGTGCAATTTTAATATCACCTCCACTCTATTACTTCAAAAGCTGAACCAAACTTTGGTTTATACCTTCACCTTCAGTGGTTCCTAATCTAATCTGTGATAGTTATGGTGGGGTGGTAGTTGTGGTGTGTGTAATGGTGTTGGGGTAGTATGTTAGTGTATATTGATACATATGGGGTAGTGTTGGGCAGCCCTGATCCATTTCCAAAAGTCTCCTTTGAACAACATCATTGACTAATGTAGTCTTAGGTAGACTGTACTCATAACTGGAATTTACTTAATTATAGGTCTATTGATCAGAGCTGTTCCAGAATAAAGGACGCTCCATCTATGACCATTCTGTCTTATTTTCAGACATGGTATAGTATTATTCAATGTGTGCAGCTTTGTTTTATGATGGTGGGGTGTGACTTGAGGGAGATTTGGCTGCTATTTCTAGTAGCTTAAACGACCATTTAGAGGCCTCGCCCATGTTGATGATAGTGGTTGATAAACATTGTCCATGACAGTTCTGCAGAACCTGGAGCTTTAATATGATTGCAATGTTTCTAGGCAGTAAGCTGGCAGAACCGTTACCACTCCAGGCAAAATGCTTAGAGGAATTTCATCCGTCTTTTCATTCTGAATTCTAATACCATTGAGGTCTACTTTGCCTTTCATCGCTTTCAGGGTTGATAAAATAAATACCAGTTGAACACTGGGGGTCGATGTAATCAACTTACCCTCTCCCCCGAACTTGCTGGCTTTATGCCAAAATTTGGAACTAATACAATTGCAATATTTGACTTTAAAATAAAAATGTGAGAATAGAAATACGCTAATGTCCTAATGTCTGAGATGGAGAAATGGTAAATTCTCTCAGTAATGAAGGGAATTATAAGATTTGTATGGGTTGGCAGTTTTGTTAGCCTTCGTTTACTTCCTTATTCATACGTCTGTATGTGGGTGTGCACACACGCTTGTGTGTATGTGTGTGTGTGCACTTGTGTCTGCATATGTGTCTAGAGATATATATATGTATATATATATATATATATATATATACACACACACACACACACACACACACACACACATTCATGCTTTTGTTTGTGGGTTAACAAGACAACCAATGGTTTCATGTGAAGAGATCTTCACAATTGTTCAAGCATACCATATGGAAGTATAGATACTCATCTCCATTTTGGATGAGAATATATATATATATATATATATATATATATATGTGTGTATATATATATGTGTGTGTGTATATATATATATATATATTTCTTTTTTGTAATAGTAAATCTCAAAAAACACATATAAAGATATAAATAATGAAATTTAAATGTGGGGTTGAAATTCCCTTTTGGATAGAAACATTGAAGGCTGCCCATTGAATGTGAACCTACATCTTTGACTTTTTCAGTCCAAAAGTGTTTTACAGCCCAGTATTTCCATGCTATTTTTCATAGCGTTATGTGTGTGTTTCAAGATACCTATTCCAAAAAAGAAATATTTCACATTCTCTTGAAAGTTTATAAAATTACTATGACATCAAAAATATACACACATGGAAAATGTGTTATTGACTAGTCCCCTCCCCACCAAGTTTCAGGCCTTGTGCCTTCAGTAGAAAGGATTATTATTATCATTATTATTGATTTTGAGGTGGGAGAAATAGTCAAGGATGCCCTGCATAATTTAGTTCTGTTGTTTTATGTTCTGACGTCAAACCTCACCAGGTTTGACTTTGCTCTGTCTTCTTCTGGAGAAGATAGTCAATAAATAAATTAAAAAAATAACCTAGGGTTAGATTTTGACTCTCCCTTCCCTACAAACCTGAGTGTTGGTATGACAGAAGCAATGTTGAGCAGAACTGTGTGAAACTTATGGTCTCTGGTCTGACATGTCTCTTTTTGTTCCCCCTCAGATCACTGAAGTATTGTACTTGTAATTTACTGACCATGGAACAACCCATCATCATCATCATCATCATCATCATCGTTTAACGTCCGCTTTCCATGCTAGCATGGGTTGGACGATTCGACTGAGGACTGGTGAAACCGGATGGCAACACCAGGCTCCAATCTGATTTGGCAGAGTTTCTACAGCTGGATGCCCTTCCTAACGCCAACCACTCAGAGAGTGTAGTGGGTGCTTTTACGTGTCACCCGCACGAAAACGGCCACGCTCGAAATGGTGTCTTTTATGTGCCACCCGCACAGGCCAGTCCAGGGGCACTGGCAACGATCTCACTCGAAAATCCTACGGGAGCCAGTCAGGCGGTACTGGCAATGGCCACGCTCAAAATGGTGCATCTCATGTGCCACCTGCACAAGAGCCAGTCCAGGGGCACTGGCAACGATCTTACTTGGCTTGCCGGGTCTTCTCACGCACAGCACATTTCCAAAGGTCTCGGTCATGCATCTCACAAATGGCCAGCATGGACAGGTAGGCATACAACCAGTATGTCAGTACATGCTATGGCCTGATCCAGAGTCGGATCAAAACCAGTTGAATGAAAATGAATTTATTTAAATATTTACATTCTCCACCCCCAATCCCCACCCCCATTAAAAAAAAATCAGCCTTGTGTTTAATCAAAATAAATTGTTGTTATTGAAAGGGTAGTGGATCGAGAGAATTGGTAGAGCAACAGAGAAAATACCTTGCGATATTTAGTTGCATCTCTAAGGCTGCAAGCTGGCAGAATTGTTAGCTAGCACGCCGGACAAAATGCTTAGCAGCATTTCAGTCATCTTTACGTTCTGAGTTCAAATTCCACCGAGGTCAACTTTACTTTTCATCGTTTCAAGGTTGATAGAATAAATACCAGTTGAATACTGGGGTCAATGTTATCAACTAGCTTGCTACCCTGAAACTACTGGCTTTTTGCCAAAATTTGAAACCAACATTAAGTTGCATTTCTTTATGTTTTGAGTTCAAATCCTGGATGTCATCTTTGCCTTTTTTTTTTCTCATTTCTTTTTTCATTGTTTTTTTTTCCCCATTTTTCCGTTGCCTTTTTTTTTTTCTCATTTCTTTTTTCATTGTTTTTTTTTCCCATTTT
>NC_069004.1:13040310-13041263 GCF_001194135.2 Octopus bimaculoides | reverse complement strand
TCATTGTTTTTTTTTCCCCATTTTTCCGTTGCCTTTTTTTTTTTCTCATTTCTTTTTTCATTGTTTTTTTTTCCCATTTTTCCTTTGCCTTTTTTTTTTCTCATTTCTGTTTTCATTGTTTTTTTTTTCCCATTTTTCCTTTGCCTTTTTTTTTTTCTTCATTCCAGGATTAATAAAATAAAGGCACCAGTTAAGTATAGGGGGATTCAATCCAATCAATTATATTCTTCTTCCAAAATGTATGGGCCTTGTGCTTCTGGTTAAAATTATTACTATGGAGACGAACACGAACATCACACAATCTCCATGACATTCTCTTTTCATATTTGGACTTTTATTTTTGTAAATCCAAGAAGAATATTGGCTAGCAATATAAGAAGGAAATTCTCATGAATGAAAAGTGTAACACGTTTTAGATTTTACTCTCGATTGAGGCCATCTTCAGCTCGTTTCATTTTGATGTTGTGAAAGGCATGAACATCAACACATCCTCTTTTTTTATAATACAAAAACTTCTCCTTTATAGTCATTATTACTACTACTACTACTACTACTACTATTATAAATACTGATCATATTATTAGTAGTTGTAGTAGTAGTTGCATGTAGCTGTTTTTCACCTGTATCTATTGCATACAGTATGTTACTAGCAACAGGACATTTCTTTTGGAACATCATCCCTCAACCAACCACCCACCTTTCAACTCAACCCACCTAATCCAACCTCCGGAAGAACGGACCTTTTAAACTGATAAAATTATCAAACCTGACAATACATAGACTTGAACTGCTAAGATTCCTAATCTCTGAATCTTGCTCATTGTATGACCCCCCACCCCCACCCCACCTCCATTGAAGTGATACATAGTCCAAATACACACAGAAACACACACACACATTTGCATGACTAACAGCGGCTTGCCGTTCATCATAGAGATTTGATATATATATTG
>NC_069004.1:13037912-13039376 GCF_001194135.2 Octopus bimaculoides | reverse complement strand
TATATATATATATATATATATTTGTGACATACTTCTAAAGACAAATTCACTGCAGTTACTGTGGAGAAAAAAAATGTTCTCTTATGGTAAAAAAGTTGTAAAAACATCATATCTGTCCAGTGCTGCCCCCCTGTTAGATTCCCAGACATGTTTCTAGCTCTTTAGGCATTATCAGCTTAAACAAAAACACAGTCAACAACAAATGTGTGTGTGTGTGTGTACCCCCACACACAGACACATAGATATAGAGGTGCTACTTTGGCGTGTAATCTACAACTTAAAGGGCGATTATATTAGGTTACTTTTTAGTTTAATTTACGTTGTAAAACTCGCGACTGCCAAACTTACCAGTCTTTCCACACCAGAAATTTTTTTTTTTTTCTATTATACTGATTTAAATAACAAAATCCATTGCAATCTTTCTCTGTGTCAAATTTTAGAATTACCTTTTCATTTTATTCAAGATGTCTTCTATGATAAGGTGCATCAGTTAACGGGTAGCGGTACCGAATCAATATGTGATTAGTTCAACATGTGTCGTGAAGTTTGTTCACAAATTGTTTCTACGATTTTTTACAATTGCTCAGAAAACAGTAGAAAAGGAAGAACTTATGCAAATCTTTGACGCTCGGCCTGCAGGACGCTGAAAATACAACAGAGGCAGAATGCTGCAAGGAGACCATGTCCTTGATTCAACTGACGGTGAAGGTAAAGTAGAAAACAACAGAAACCATGTAAGATGCATTGATGGACCCTGGGTCTTTGGATTGAAGAAAGATGTAGATTGCCGACATTTTTATGTAGAAAAAAGAAATCATGAAACACTTGAACCCATAATTCAGAGAGAAGTTGCAGAAAATTTGATTATTCATTCCGACGAATGGCCAGCATATTCCAGTCTAAATCGTCCAAACTTCTACCATTCTACTGTCAACCACCAAAGACATTATGTGATCCAAACACTGGAACCAATACTCAAGCAATTGAAAGAACCTGGTTGGATTCGAAAATTTGTATTTTGAAAAAGATGAGAGAAACCTTCCCAATCTTGCTTTGATTATTTCTGTTGACTACAGGTGAGGAAGGGTGCTGAAAACCTTTTTCTTGCGTTTCTAGCGGATGTTTGTTCAATTCATCGATAAAATTATTCAAATTTGTATTTCATCTTCATCAAATTGCGATTCAATTTATTAATAAATTCTTTTGCACATGCTTAGCATTGTTAACTTTATTTTTTTTTCAAAATACTTACTATGTGAAGTTGGCAAAATTTTACCGTTTTTCCCTTTTTCTTCGGGCTTCCTTCATTTCTCCACCACAACGATGACATGGTGCAAGATTTTTTTCATCATCTAAAAGGCTATTTTTTCGTAAAAATGCAACTGCCTTCGTCTCGTCGCTAATCACATTGTAAAAATCTTTAACCAACATCTTAAGCGCTTCAGAAATTGAAAAGTCAACTAA
>NC_069004.1:13027831-13037322 GCF_001194135.2 Octopus bimaculoides | reverse complement strand
TCAAGAACTAAAGGAAGGACAGATTTTAAATACTGGAATCGTCCTGACTCCAGAAAGGTATGATATATCTGTTATGCAAGAGTTGTTTCCCCTTATATTAGATTTTTCAATAGTATTTTGTTTGTGATGAGCGACCAATTCAGACACTTGGTGTTGAATTGATATTTATTTTTATTTTTCTTTCTTTCTTTCTTCCCATTAATGTTTGTTTTCTTCGTTTTGGGATTTGAATTTTAGTGTTGTTTTGTATTATATATATCATGTAGGCGTGATTGTGTGGTAAGAAGCTTGTTTCTCAACCACATGGTTTTCGGGTTCAGTCTTACTGCGTGACACCTTAGGCACGTGACTTCTACTATATCTTCGGACCGACCAAAGCCTTGTGAACGGATCTGGTAGACGGAAACGGAAAGAAGCCCATCGTGTGTGTATATATAGTTAGAAGGATAAGTGTCCACATCACGTCGGGTCACCACTTTAGATGGATAGGTTGTATTTTCGGCGTCGGGGTCAACACTTTAGTCCATCTTATGTGACTCCGCTCAGAAGGCTGTAATGTTATTGTGGTAAGAACCCGGTAACGAAACACACGGAATAAAGGTGATAACTTTAAATACGTTTATTGTGGTCACACACACACACACACACACATACATACATACATACATACATACAAACCGTGGCACGCAATATCTGCATACCACGGTTTCTGGGTTACTTTGTCTTCATCAGCACAGAATAACTCTGCTATAAACTCTTGTTGAAAATATATAATTTTCAAAGTGACACACAGTCACTGATCTAATAGAAAAATTATTATTTCTGAATCTCTGAATGAGAGACATTCAATAACAGTACCCTTCTAAAGATTATTCGCCAACATAATGTGGTAGTCCTGGTTAGGATGATTATATATATAGTTTTATTACATATATGACACGTATGTATATGATACATCATTATCATCTTCATCCTCACTTTACATCCATTTTCCATGCTGGAATGAATTGAACAGTTTAACCAGAGTTAGTAAAGCTGGGGGAAGCACCAGGTTTCATTGTCTCTTCAGGCATGGTTTCTACAAATGGATGCCTTTCCTACTGCCAACAACTCCACAGAATGTATTGGATGTTTTTAGTGTGGCACCAGCACCAGTATCAAGTCTGCTGTGGTGGACAGGTCTTCTTGTGTACAGCAGTGTGTCACACATTCTGGTCCTTTGTCATCTCCTTTGTAAGGCTCAGCGTTTTGAGATCAGTCCTCAATACATCATCTCTTCCTGGGTCTTCCTGGGTCTTCCTCTCCCACAAGCTCCATCCACTTTAAGTGATTGGCACTTTTGTATGCAACTCTCTTACAAAACCGCATTAAAATACGAGTCCAAGACTGAAGAAAACGCAAACATGAATGAAGAAAAATAAAAGGAGAAAAAGAAAGGAAAAAGAGGAAGAAAAAAAGAAACCATCAATTCAAAACCAAGTGCCTCAATTGGTTCCAGACCAGCACACTTGTGGCATTACCACAGGCAATCATCATCATCATCATCATCATCATCATCGTTAAACACCTGCTTTCCAGGTTGGCATGGGTTAGACTGTTTGACTGGAACTTGTAATCTGGAGAGCTGCACCAGGCTCCAATCGGATTCGACCAAATTTCTATGGCTGGATGTCCTTCCTAACATCAACCACTCCAATGAGTGTACAGGGTGCCTTTAACATGTCACTAGCATGGGTGCCCATAATGGTCACCAGCACAGGTGCCTTAAATATGTCACCAGCATGGGTGCCTTTGAGGTGTCACCAGCATGGGTTCATTCAACGTGTCTCCATCACAGGTGCCTCTAATGTGTCACCAGCACAGGTGTGCCTTTAACATGGCACTGGCACAGGTGCCTTTTACATGTCACTGACAATGACAAGGCTATTTTATTTCTGAATATTTTTGTTTTTGTTTTAATTTACTCACCCATTCTGATTTTGCTCTTCAAGTCACAGAAGTGGAGTTTGAAAAAATTATGGAAAGATGAAATAAATTCAAATATCTCTAGGTACACCATATAGAATACAAAACCTCTACATGACCATATAACCAGTTAATGATAGCCAAATCTTCCTCAAAAACCAACTTCATCATCCTATTGTACTAAATAAGGGATGTCCCATTGAATATCCAAGTTCTAAATCCCACTAAAGGTTTGAGAATGCCATGGGTGGAAAGCTTTCACTGTGAAAGTTGACCTGGATTCAAGAGCCACTACATACAATTAAAATTTGAAACCATTGTTTTTTGTTGACCTATTGTTGCTGCTGTTATTGTTGTTGTTGTTGTTGTTGTTGTTGTTGTTGCTGTTGCTGTTGCTGCTGTTGCTGTTGCTGCTGCTGCTGCTGCTGCTGCTTGGCTCCAAAAGTACTCAGTACGTAACCATACCATTTCTTTTCCTTTTCTCATCTTTTTTCTAAACATAGTGTATATAGGATTACATTCTCTAATGCGCCAGTATTAGAGTATGATTTGGGGGAGATTTAGTTGTTATTTCTAGCAGACTAAGAAACAACATAGGGACTTTCTTGTAAACTAAACCAGTGAAAGTGAAAGGTCGTAGTTGTGAACTCAGGACATCCTGGGAGATAAAGCACGAATTGTTGATTTGTCATTTAGTAGTCCAACTTCTTATGTGTGACTCACTGATATTCTCATCATAGCTTTTAATTATAAGAATATTCCTAACCTTAATTCAGTAAGATATCTTTAGCCATTATAGTACATAAGAATTTACAATGAATATAATTATGCATCAGTTGTAGGATTCTTTAGAATCAAGGTATTTTAACAATCAGGATGCCAGGAAAGGACCGAAATATTTACACAGATGTATCATATACACACCTCACATATACTTATACATATGTAAACACACATATATATATAGATACACACACATGCACACACTCACAAATGGGTTCATGATCCCATGCTAGTTATAGATCCAACATCAGGATGGTTCCTGGAATTATGTTTACATAAAAGAAGAACACAAAAGGACTGTTTCTGCAGTTTTTCTTTATTGAGGAATAATTTGATTATTGTAATTACATCATTAAAGAAAATCGCTTTCATCGGGTGAATTTCTTGATTTGAATTTACCCGACATAAAGCCTATATAGATACATATATTTGTATCAGCTATTCTCATGCCACTTGATCAGTTATGATGACAAGACTTCCAGTTGATCTGATCAACAGAACAACCTGCTCGTGAAATTAACATGTAAGTGGCTGAGCACTCCACAGACACGTGTACCCTTACCATAGTTCTCGGAGAGATTCAGCGTGACACAGAGTGTGACAAGGCTGACCCTTTGAAATACAGGCACAACAGAAACAGGAAGAAAGATTGAGAGAAAATTATGGTGAAAGAATACAGCAGGGTTCACCACCACCTCCTGCCAGAGCCTCGTGGAGCTTTTAGGTGTTATCATTCAATAAACACTCACAACACCTGGTCTAGGAATCGAAACTGCGATCCTATGACCACGAGTCCACTGCCCTAACCACTGGGCCATTGCGCCTCCACATCAGCTATTACATTACACTTGTAAACTATATTTCTAGTCAAGCAGGCATTTTTAAGCAGACAGACATTTCTATTACAACAGTTATACAATCTAGAAGTTGCCATAATTGACCCTGGGTTAGGTAGAGTATGAGATTCTTATTCTTTGTTTGTTAAATATATGGTGATACTTGTAAAATGGGGTAAGTACTTCTCTGATAAACTGAAGGTACGCATAAGTGGGCTGACAACACCCCTGGCAGAGGCCTCGGATTATGGTCTCACTTGGCTTGCCGGGTCTTCTCACGCACTGCATATTTCCAAAGGTCTCGGTCACAAGTCATTGCCTCGGTGAGGCCTAATGTTTGAAGGCCGTGCTTCACCACCTCATCCCAGGTCTTCCTGGGTCTACCTCTTCCACAGGTTCCCTCAACCGCTAGGGTGTGGCACTTTTTCACACAGCTATCCTCGTCCATTCTCACCACATGACCATACCAGTGCAGTTGTCTCTCTTGCACACCACAACTGATGCTTCTTAGGTTCAACTTTTCTCTCAAGGTACTTACACTCTGTCGAATATGCACACTGATATTACACATCCATCGGAGCATACTAGCTTCGTTTCTTGCGAGCTTACGCATGTCCTCAGCAGTCATGGCCCATGGCCTTTTAATCTGAGTGAGAGGCCCTTTGTCACCTATGTATAAGGAATAGTGTCACCAACAGAGGTGGTAACACTATTCCTTATACAAAAGGATTATATACCAGAGTGACCTTCTAGAACAGTGTGACTCATGATGTGTATATGTGGGTTCTGAAAACTAGAAAGTTGGGGGAAGCAAATTACCATGATTAATATAAAATAATTAATGAAGATGCAAGTTTTTTCTTTCTCACGAATAAAGAATATGAAGGGCAAAATTTTTCACTAGCTTTTTTTGTATGTGACAGAATCAGGGTTCTAGTATTTGTCAGCTTGAGATCAGCTGCCCAAGAAACAAGCTTTAAAGAAAAGTAAGGACACTTCACTTCTAGTGGTGTTACAGTGCATCAGACTCCGGCCCAGAATTTCTAAGTACTCATGCTATACTCGCATATGTACGTGCAGGTATATAGATACATATGCTGGCTGTCCAGTCACAAGCATAGAAGACTATCATTGGTCATTGTTCATGTACAATGCAAGCAATGCCCATGCATGAGGTTATTGCACTAGCAGTCAGCTTCACCCAGGTTTGAGTCTGCAATTTCCACAGTCGCTGTGGCACTGGATAGTTGCTGACTCAACCAGGCATCTGATAGTTGTCTCAGTGGTGATTGCACAACCTACAATTTTAGGTCCAATAAGACTTGCACTGCACTTCACAGACCCTCCTCACACTACCGACATGATACAGAGACAGGCAGGACAAAACATCCGGTGCCAATATGGATTACAGGCTCAAGATTGTGGGAGTGAATTTAAGTGCAAGCAAAAAATCCCAAAAATGTTCAACACCATTCCCTACATATCTGGTTTTATATCAGAGTGACTTATCCAAGAGACATGCTTTAGCAAAAGCTAAGAGGTGCCTCACTCTCAAAGGTCTTTCAACATGTCAGACACCAACCTGGAATTCCTGAGTGTCCGTCTATTGCTAGATACTTGGTGAACCTACACAGAATTCATCCGTCCCTTTGACAGGTTTTGTTTTTAATCCTGCTGGGTTTTTAGGAACCTTCCTCACCAGGCAAGCTTTGTGTTGGGGGTGGATCTAGATTAGTCACCGACGACGGACCTGCAACAGGTTCTGCTGGATTCCATGTTACCAGTAACACTCATGAGAGTAACCTGACACAAGTACCTATGTACTTATACACGTCCGCAGGTACATACCTACACAAGTGCGTGAGTACTTGTGTACGTACATAATACATGCATAATACATACATAACGACAGACAGAGTTTAAATGTGCATTGTAATTGTAGATAAGCTGATAATGTAAACAGTTCTGTCTCATTCCATGTATGATTACATTTATATTAAATGAATGAAAAATAAGAAAAACGGGTCAAAGGACAAATTTTAGACGGTGAATTAGCAGAATCGGTAGAGAATTGGGTAATATGTCTTGCGGTATTTACTTAAGACCTTTTATTTTTTTATTTTAAATCCCACTGTGGTCAACTTAGTATTTCGTCTTTTGTGGAATTGACAGAAGAAGAAGAGAGTATCAGTCAAATTATTAGTGTTGGTTGCGCTAGTTCATCCAAGTGGATCATGAAATTATAATGAAAAATGATACAGAACAGCTTTATGAAAAGGAAAAAAAAACTGAGAAAAGGGAGAGAGGATCCAGATAAGAGTTGGCGGTGAAATGATAAAGTGGAGAAAGACTAAGCAAAATGAGATATTTACAAATGTACTCTATTTATTCAAGGGAGATAAATCTAAATGTCAATTTGTGACGAAGGTATATAAGTCACTGGAACAACAAACACTGTCGGTCTTCTCTCTTTTAATCTGAGCTGTTAGCGCAAACCATTGTAAATTAAAAGCAGTTTCTCTAACAATGTCAGACTCCAGTGAAGAAGATGAAAGCCAGCTTCCCAGTGGAGCTGAATGTAAAGAGAGATGTGATGAATTTGTCAAATTAACGGGGACTGACTCTGCTCTGGCTATGTTCTATTTGCAGAACTGTTCTTGGGATTTGCAGGTAAGTGGGGGGGTATATTATTATTATTATTATTATTATTATTGTTGTTGTTGTTGTTACTATGAGATATTTAAAACCACTTGTTTATTGCTGTGCTTTTGTCTTTAGAAGGAAATGTTAAGACGAACACTTTCTCTTTTGCTATTGTTGTTTAAAAAATACAACGGAAACCTCTAGCCATCTAACGAAGTTTGTTGTTCTGAACGCGCTACAAAGCACGTGCGTTATTTAAATGACCTGTCAGATAAAATGAAAATATAAAAAAGTACTTTGACTTGGGACTAAATTGGCAACCCCAAAATTAGCTATTTCTTAAATAATTGCACTGTTTAGAGAACTTTTTTTAGAGACTTGCAAGTGCATATCCTATCATAGTGAGATATTTAAACCCACTTGTTTGTTATTCCGCTGTTAGCTTAACCCATTAGTGCCCAATATGTCATACGGAAAACTTTACCAAAGAAAAATAATTCTAAAAATCTAACCGCTCTACCTTTCATTTCAAAACCTACACCAATAGGTTAATATCTAACAATTTCTCTAGCGATATTTGGCAACTTTGACCTTATAATTTCATTCAACATTTTGCTGCGAACTTTTCCTTCAGTAGTCATTCTTATCTGGTCGAGTGAATTTTATAGACCGTAAGTTTATGTTCTATATTTTTAGTGATATAGAATCCCAAATTTTAATTAAATTTTTAATTCAGCGACTTACGTCTTTTAATTTTAAATGATATTTCAACCAAAATTATTTTGGAAGTTTTAATTTATCAAGTGTTTTTCCCTTGAATATGATAAATCATACACTGGAAATCGGAGTGTTCATTTCGGAATATAGAATTCATATTTCACTTACAGTTGCATTTATTTATTTATTTTTTTGCTCTTTTTTTACTTTATTGTTTTACTGTTAAATATATTCAAGGGTCTATTACTTAACTGCAAAATGAATATATTTTTACATTTAGCTCTAAAAAGTTTATAATTGCATCGTTTCATTTTCAAAACAATTATGCTGAAGAGAAATCTTGATGTCGGGAGGGAAGCAGAAGAAATACTGAACATTATCGAAACAAGTGAGCATTCCGAATTATTCGTAGCTGAAATTCACGATGCACAAGAACTTGAATTTGTTTTGCATGCTCCAAATGATGGTCAAGATTCAGATAAAGATGATGCAGGCAGTGATTGCGAAGAGGCGTCAGCAAATCTTAGAGGTATTGGTCGTGGTATGCTTTCACAAAGCACAGAAATTCGATTGCGAAATCAAGATTATAAAGAGATCTTGGATATAGATAATGAGTTAATTGAACTTTCTGATAGTTTTCACGTTGAAAAAAAGTATAGAAGTGCTCCGAAAATTTCGCGTACATGGGCTCTTAAAGCATTAAAAAAAAGTTCCCAAACATTTCAGTACCAGGTAAACGAATTAGAACCTTCAGTTGTAAAGAACAAGAAAAAAATGAAGGTAAGCCTTGAGGAAATAATGGGACACATATGCAAAGAAACAGTTGAGTATGCATCTCAAAAAGAGATACACAATTTACTTTGTTGAAGATCTTTACAAATATCTTGGAATCCTTTTATTGTCAGAAGTATGTGTTGGGGAGTAGAAATAAATTTGAAAAGATTCACCAATAAATACACTTTAATAACGGCCTGACAATCGATCCTTGTGACACTGAAAAGTTAACAATGGATTGAGACATCTTGTGATTTCCTTGTTTTGAGAAGATTCGCCCAGCTAAATCAGACTATACACAGGCTTGTTCTTTACGTCTATACCCCCTACACACCTCCACACATACAATCTGTCCCTTCCCATCATCCCCCTCAACAACCCATCTTCCAATGCCCTCTTCCCTAACCCATGGGGAAAATGGCTGGCTGCATGCCATCCCTCCACTTTACCTCACATTCCTAACCACACACAATAAGCCTCAGTGCCCTCACATATCAACCATAGACCCCCAACCCCTTGAGCCACTCCTATCACTTGCTACAGTTACCTGTGCCCCCATCTCTAACCATCACACCCTTATGAAACATCACCCCTTCTATCCTCCCAACCCAATCTTCTGTACCACTTATACTCACCCACACCACCTTGTCTTACATCTCCACCATCAGCCCTCTCTCTCTCTCACTCACTTTGTCTGTCTATCTTCCTTTCTGGTTTTGTCTTTTTCTCTCCTTTCTTTTCCAACTGAGGTAGCCAAGTATCTCCTATAGCAAGACACTTATTTCTATCCCTCTATTGTACTTTTTCTTGACCAATACAAATCCACCTCCCTTAGTCAGGAGTTTTGTCTTAGTTTCTACGGTTGGATGCCCTTCCTAATGTCAACCACTTTACAGAGTGTTATGGGTGCTTTTTTTTTTTGTTGTTTTTTTTTTTGCACCAGCACCAGTGTGGTCACTAAATAACTTCCTAGAAAAAGACAAAGTCCCTCCGACTAGGGAGGAGTCCTATTGAAGGAAGTGCCAATTGATGACAGATTAAAAGAATATGTAAAGGGTAGAGATTAATGTGTTGCTGTTGAAAACATACTCTCCTCCAGTTGGAGGAGAATGAGAGAGATGATGGTGGGGATGTCATACCCTCAAAGTAGAGTAAGGGGTGGGTGAATAGAGGATTGGACTGGGTAAATGGGTAGAAAAGACAGGGAAAGTTTTATAATGTGAGGAGAGATGGTTATCTGTGAATCCCAGCCCCTCACTGGTTTTCTCCCCATGTTCTTTTTCTCTCTTCCATTCATCGATGACACAGCAAAATTTTTTCACTCAGCATTTGCTATTCATTTACATTACATACCCCTACCAACACAGTTGCATGGCTCAGTGATTTAGAACGTCACTCTTACAATTGTGAGGTTGTGTTGTGTTCTTGAGCAAGACACTTTATTTCACATTGCTCCAGTTCACTCAGCTGTATCAACCTTTGCCTTTCCCTTGGATAACCTTGGTAACTTGGAGTGGGGAGGCTGATATGCATGGGTGACTGCTGGTCTTCCATAAACAACCTTGCTCGGACTTGTCCCTTGGAGGGGAACTTTCTAGATGCAATCCATTTGTCATTCATGACTAAAGGGGGTCTTTTACTAACACAGACTCCTCTTCTGCATAAATTTGTAGCATGTGACTTTGGGGTAAGAAGTTTGCTTCCCAAACACAGGGTTCAGTCCTACAGTGAGTCGATTTCAAAACTGAAAGAATCCTGTTGTGTGTGTGTGTG
>NC_069004.1:13017928-13027788 GCF_001194135.2 Octopus bimaculoides | reverse complement strand
GGGGGGGGGGGGGTATATATACAAAAGAACACCAAATGGGGTTTGCTACATGTTGATTTGCCTAGATTCCATTGAATCCTATATATCTTATCTATCTATCAATCAATTGATCATAAAGACCCTCTTTGGTCATGAATGATCTAGAAAGTTCTCCTCTGAGACACAAGTCTGGGCAAGGTTGTTTACGAAAGACCAGCAGTTGCCCATGCATACCAGTATGGAAGCCAGTCAAGGCGGTGCTGGCATCGGCCATGTTCAGATGGTGCTTTTTATGTGCCACCGGCATGGGGATCACAGCTGCAATTTCCATTTGATTTTGAGGTTGATGTACTTAACTCAATAGGTCTCCCCAAGCATAGCATGTCGCCCTACAATCCAAGGTACTTTTGAGTGGGCTGTTTATGTGACACTGGTATAGGTTACAGCTGTGGACTCACTTTATTTGCCGGGTCTTCTCAGTCACAGCATACCTCCAGAGGTCTCAGTCTTTCATCATTGCCTCTGTGAGGCCCAACATTCAAAGGTCATGCTTTACCACCTCATCCCATGTCTTCCTGGGTCTCCCTCTATCCCGGATTCCTTCAACTGTTTGGGAGTGGCACTTCTTCACACAGCTCTCCTCATCCATCCGTAGTACATGACCATATCAATGCAAACGTCTCTCTTGCACGCCACATCTGATACTTCTTATGTCCAACATTTCTCTCGGGCGCATTTATATATATATATATATATATATGTATATATATATATATGTGTGTGTGTGTGCAAGTGAGTGGAGAAATGAAAGAAAGTGTCACTCAACACATTGGTTGGAGTTATATTCTTTAATAACATTTTGGTTCGGCTTCACATAACTTCAAGCTTTGTGGGTTCACCAAATGAACCCAACTAGGTTCCACAGACTGTGCATCAAACTATTATTAAATAAAATGTGTGTGTCTTTGATTTTGTCCCCTGCATCTGCTTCATGATTTGTGCTGGTTTGTTTACATCCAGTGACTCAGTAGTTCAGCAATAACCATCCAACAGAATAAGTATCCAGGCTTAAAAAAAAGAAAAAGGAAAAAAATGAATCTGAGTTTGGCCTCAAGGCAGTGCCCCACCATAGGGACTTTCCAGGGACTGAAACAAGTTAAAGATAGATAAATACCGTTATTGCTCCATCTACTAATTTGGCTCAGTTGTGCCCCAGATGTCACGTAGGCTCACATAATAAGTCATTTCAGTATGAACAGTCTTAACAGATCTTTTTTTACCCTGTCCATTTCTGTTTGGCTGCTTTGCATTTCTTTCAGCCATTTTACAGTCTACAATTTTTTTCTTTGTATTTTTTTAATGAAGAATCAGTTTTCACCTTTTACTTGTTTCAGTCATTGGATGTAGCCATGCCGGGGCACTGCCTTGAAGGGTTTAGTCAAATGAATATCAACCCTAGTACGTAGTTTGTTTGTTGTTGTTTTTTTTAAAAATCTGATCTGTTTTTTTGTATCAGTCTCGTTTACTGACTTGTTAAATTAGGAGGACATGAACAAACCAATTGTCAAGTAGTGGGGCTGCCAGACACAAATACACACACACATACATAAATACACACATACACAAATACACACACATACACAATTACACACACATACACAAATGCACACACATACACAAATGCACACACATATACAAATATGTGTGTATGTATATATAGGCACAGATGTGGCTGTGTGGTAAGAAGCTTGCTTCCCGACCATATGGTTTTAGGTTCAGTCCTGCTGCATGGCACCTTCAGCAAGTGTCTTCTATGATAGCCTCTGAACATAAAGTTGGACAAGATGCCACTAAGCATTTTGCTGGGCATGTTAATGATTCTGCCAGCTCACTGATTTTCATTTCAGAAATATTATAATTAGATATTATAACAGTGCATCTATATGTCTGGACAACAGCTGATGGTACTACTACTACTACTATGACTAAGTGTTGCTACTGTTTGTTTAACAGTTAAACGGCAGAGGGTAGTAATACAAAACTACAGCAGTTGTTGCTCAAATACCTAATAAACCAGGTGTCTTGTATGTAAAGCAATGTTTAAATATGTAGTCTGTTCTCTTAAATATAAACATCTGGTATTAATATTTATGTATCAATATTTACCAATTTTGAGGCAGCGAGCTGGCAGAACAGTTAGCGCATTGGGAAAAATGCTTAGCAGCATTTTGTTGGTCCTTGTGTTTTGAGTTCAAATGCCGCCAGGTTAGACTTTGCCTTTCATCCTTTCAAGGTTGATAAAATAAGTACTAGTTGAGCACTGGAGTCGATCTAATTGACTTAGCCTCTCTCTCAAAATTGCTGGCGTTGTGCCAGAATTTGAAATCAGCTTTTACCAATCTTAAAGCAGCAAGCTGGCAAAATCATTAGCACACCGGGCAAAATGCTTAGCGGCATTTTGTCTGTCCTTATGCTCTGAGTTCAAATTCCTCCAAGATCAACTTTGCTTTTCAGATTCAATAAAATAAGTTGCAATTGAGCACTGGGATTGATCTGATCAGCTTACCCCCTTCCTCCAATTTGCTGGCCTTGTGCTGAAATTTGAAATCAATATTTATTAATTATTTTTACATATATATTATAGTTGCATATGGATGAAGTCCTGGGAACTAAGTGGACTGCTTATTAGGGAAGAGAGTCTCACTGAAACTAAAAGGAAGGGTGCATATTGCGTGTGTGAATATTGTTAGGGTTTGGGGGATGGATAATGAACGTGGAACAGCAGAGGAGACTAGAAAGGGGAGATGAGAAAAGTTCATTGTATGAGCAGCAATATCACTAAGAGAGGAAAACAATGAATCCACAAGAAAGTAATAATAACAGAGCTAGAGATAGATATAAAGAGAACGTGGATGAATTGGCTGAGTCCTGTTCTGAGGACGGCATTGGAGGTGGTGGGGCTGATAAAGACACAGTTCATGATGTTCTAGAACTAATCTTTGAAATTTCAGTCACAAGATATTTGCATGATTAATTCAAAACAATGTGAATAGACAAGCATGGCATTTGATAAAGTAATCTCAATCTGTTAAACCAGTGGTTCTTAACCTTTTTACTTCCATGCTTCCTCCTAGCTGAGAATACTGAGTGATGTGAGTTGTTTCGTCACACTGGATGACAAAAAACAGGAGAATCTCTTGATTGAGAATTTGATCTTTGGTGTCTTGAGACAAGTCATCAATCCTTTCCTTGACTGTATTGTTTGATAGTGAAATCTGGGAAAGCTTGTTTGCACTATCTTTCCCCAGAATGAGTTCTGCTGCACGGAGTAGACTTGGTTTTATGAGAGACTTTCCGATGTTATGACTCTTCTTACTCTTTGTAATCATCATGGCAATCTCATAGGAATCCTCAACAACCATTGAAGTTTGTTGCCTAAATGCCCCACTACCGTCCAACTTAGCTTGCTTCAAGGAATGTCTTTTTCTTTCAAAGAATGCCTTGGGCTTGTCTGCAAGAGCAGGATGTGTTGTCCTCAAGTGGAGTTCCAAACATGAGGGTTGCATTCTATTATTGCTCAAAGTTTTGTAACTTATCACACTGGGAGACTTCTGTGTCACCCTTTTAGAGGGACACAAATCTAAATCAAACATATTTGTCAAGATACTTCTGTTTCTTTATACTCATGGATTATTTGATGTGCAGTTGACAACACAAATATGCTAACAAAAGATAAGGCACGTGTCAAGGCCCAAGTTAAAATGCTTGGAGTAAAAAGTTCTGAAAAAATTAAAACAAAAAAATTTGGAATTAAAATTATACGAAAAATTTGTACAATAGAATATTGTATTTATTTGTATGAAAAAATTTTTTAAATCTTTTCTTCACAAAAGAAAAGATTTTGCATAGCTTTCAGTTTTACCTAGTACTTTCTGTAATATTTAAATCTGAATTTTAGTTTAACATTTGGTTTTATATTATAATTTTTTTCCTTAGAAAAAATTTACTATATTTTTAACAAACATTTAACATTAAAAATTTGGGTTTTATTGTTAAAGTTTTTTATTTTTCCAATCTGTGTTTTAATTTTTTTTGAGACTTTATTAAATTGAGCAATAGTAGAACTCACTACATACTTTTTGTTTTATTTCCTATTTTTAAATATATCATACTTTTCATTTTCCTAAAATTTTAAAATTGTTTTCAATTTTTAAAATTAAGTTAATATTTCTTAGTATGTTACTATAATGATTTGATAATGTTTCAGCACGTCTCTTAATTTTTACGAATCACATTATTTGATGTATATGAAAACTGGATCAAACTGGTTTGTAATTTCTTAACTGCAAAAGGTGTTTGTCTTTACAAGATAATAATATCTAAGCTTTATACCAGTGATTCTTAACCCGAGTCTTGTTGTAATGAAGAAAATTACAAAATAAAGACAAATGTTAAAGCTACAATTCAGAATTAGTGAGGGTTTTAAGGTATATGGGGGGTGGGGGTCAATAAGTACAGAAAATGGTAAGCGGTGCTAAGATAGTGGAATAAAAAAAACTAAAGGTATAAGGCAATACTTTTGCATTTTTTCATAAACTTCTCATTATTTGCCAATGCTCTCATCTAGAGAATAACAAATATGATTAGAGAAATTCCTGCTTTTTCTCAAGGGCTTGCACCCCACTTGGAAATTACTGACACCCACTTCCAGGTTAAGAACCAGTGTGCTAAAGTGTAAAGAATTATCTAGTTGTTTTATATTAATTTGCTTGGTTTGTATATTCTAGTGTTGGTTGAAAAGTTCATAGGCTGACTATGAAAGAGTGATGCTAGAGCTGTGATATCTTCCATGCAATAATTTCAACACTTTTTATTAATAAATGCATTGTTTCTTTTTGGGTAAACTGACATTTCACTGTTCAAAGAAGGCTTCAAATGTAACTATGAAAATGGACAAATGTAACTCTTGGACGGATCGGCGGGGAAAGAAGACCCTGTTGAGCTTGTAACTAATGTAACTATGAAAATGGACAAAATTTGGCATTGTGGTGTATTCAAGTTCCTGCAGAAAAAAGGTTTAGCCCTCCAATGACATTCATGTTGACATGGTTGCTACATTAGGGGATGACGCTCCTGCTTAATCAACTGTGCAGAAGTAGGCAGCTGAATTTAAGAGAAGGAGGGAGAGTTTTGAAAATGACCCGTTGTTTGGGTGTCCTTCATCTGCCAGCACACAGGAAAACATCGATTGTGTTCTCCACATGGTGATGGATGACGAGCAAGTGGCTATAAATCAAATAGCCAATGCTATTAGCACATCTCATAAGAGAGTTGAGAATATTCTGCACAATGAACTTGGCATGACAAAAGTTACTGCTCAGTCAGTGTCGTGTCTTCTGACACCTGATCACATCATGGGAAAATCTGACATAGTTTGAGGCAGATCCAGCTGGTATCCTTCAATGTTTCCTATACCAAGATGAGTGTTGGGTGTATCACTTTGAGCCAGCGACAAAGAGACAATCCATGCAGTGGAAACACCCCTCCTCACCTGCTCCAAAGAAAGTCAAGGTTGTTTCATCTACTGGGAAGGTGATGGCCTCAGTTTTTTGGCACACAAAAGGAAATGTGTTAACTATTTTCAAAAGGACCACATTATCAATGGAGAGTACTATACCAGCTTGCCGAAGCAGTTACGAAGGACTATCAAGACAAAAATGCTCGAGACAACTTATGAAAGGGGGTTTTGCTTCATTAACACAATGCTCCAGATTACAAATCCATTGGTTTCAATGGCTGCTGTGCATGACTGTGGCTTTTAAACTGGTTGATCACTCTCCTTACTCTCCAGGTTTTGTCCCATCTGTCTATCATTGTGTTCTCCAACATGAGAAAACACTTGGCTGGGAACCAGTATTACAGTGGTGATAACGTTGTATCTGCTGTTGATGACTTTATTGACCAACAAGATGAAAGCTTCTTCCACCAATGGGATCTAAATGTTGCAACACCGATAGAAGAAGTGTGTGAACTGCAAAGGGGACTGTTTTGAAAATTAAACTTCGTTTGGTCACATTCCATGAGAGAATCTTGGGCAGCCTATGAACTTTTCAGCCGACCTTTGTGTGTGTGTGTGTGTGTGTGTGTGTGTCAGCATCATCACTCTTGTCATTTTGCATCCATCTTACATGTTGCAGTGAGTTGGATAATTTAACATGGATCCAATAACTCAGAGGGCTTTGTCATGCTCCAGTGCCTCAGTTTTGGCATTTCTTTCATGGCATCAGCACTAATGAGGTGCTGTTATAACTTGCAAGACTAAAGGGATGGAAGAAAGGTCTGATGCTTCCAAATGAGGACAAGAGGCCAAAGTATGATGAGAGTAACAGTATATATACACTGCAGGGCGCATAGCTCAGTGGTTAGGGTGTCAAGCTCACAATCATGTAGTGAGTTCAATTCCCAGACCAAGCTGTGTTGTGCTCTTGTGGTGATATCCTGACACCCCTGTGAGATAGCAAGTCAACTGTCCTAAACCATATAAAGGTGCATGCGCACTGTCAGTGAAGACAGTTTTTGATTTATATTTGTATTGTTATAACCTTGTTATAAGTCCATGTTATTAAGTGGCATATCCAGTGAGTTTAAAGGACATAAGTGTCGACGAGACACAACAGTTCTTGAGCAAGACACTTTATTTCACGTTGCTCCAGTTCACTCAGCTGTAGAAATGAGTTGCGACATCACTGGTGCCAAGCTGTATTGGCCCCTTTACCTTTCCCTTGGATAACACTGGTGGCATGAAGAGGGGAGGCTGGTATGGGTGACTGCCAGTCTTCCATAAACAACCTTGCCCGGATTTGTGCCTCAAAGGGTTACTTTCTAGGTGCAATCCCATAGTCATTCATGACCGAAGAGGGTCTTTACCCTTACCCTTTATAAACTGCAGGGACAAATGAATGGAGAAAGGGATTGAGGTCAGCTGTAAAGGATAAAAGGTGTGAGAGAGAGTGGTAAGAGTAATGAGCATCCAGTGCTATGCCCTATAAGGGTGAATATGGGTGGAAGGTGTGAAGGAAGGGAACATGCAAGAGAGAAATAGGTGAGGAATGCAAAACAGAATAATTTTAGAGGAGGGTTTGTGAAGATAGATCAGAGGGGGGGGGGTTAGAGAGTGTGAGGAGGTGGAGAAGCTTTAGTAAGAGTATAATGAGAGAAGAGAGAGGTGGATGAAGGGGGGGGCTGGATAAATGCAGCAAGAGCAGTAAGCAGAAGAGGAGATTTGTGGGATAAAGAATATTTCTTGAAAAGTAGGTAAAAGTTGGCAACGGGAAGAGCACCTGGCTGTAAAATTCTACCTCAAATATATCCTTATCGAATCCATGCTAGCTTGGCAAAGTGAATGTTAAACTAACATGAATGATAGGTGCAGGTGTAGCTAGGTGGTAAGAAGTTTGCTTTCCAACCACATTGTTCTGGGTTCAGTTCCATTATGTGGCACCTTGGGCAAGTGTCTTCTGCTATAGCACCAGGCCAGCCAAAGCCTTGTGAGTGGATTTGGTAGACGGAAACTGAAAGAAGCCCATTGTGTACTTGCGGGCGTTTGTGTCATGTTTGTCCCTCACTACTGCTTGACAACCAATGTTGGTTTACTTGCATCCCCATAACTTTGTGATTTGGCAAAAGAGACCAATAGAAGAAATACCAGGCTTTAAAAAATAAGGAATTGGATCAGTTCGTTTGACTAAACCCTTTGAGGTGGTGCCACAACATGACCACAGTGCAAAAACTGAAACAAGTAAAAGCTATGTGGTAAGAAGCTTGCTTCCTAACCACATGGTTCCTGGTTCAGTCCCATTGCATGGCCAAGTAAAAAAGCAAAAAATGACATGTACATACACAACCACATATACATTATGCATTTTACTTATTTAAAAATGTTTTCAAATGTTCAAATAATTTAATGGAGGTGGTTCCTGTTGTAAATAAAATGAAATTTCAAGATAATCCTATACACCATTCTATCAACTTTAAAATTTCTAATTCTAAATGTTTCATTACACTGTACAACTTTTTTTTTCTTTATCTTTCATCAGTAAGTGCTATTTCTTATTTGCTTCTATCCAGAAATCAAAGGAAATCACTACTATATCCTTCAAACTTTGCTTTTGTGACCTGGACATCAGTATTTTGAAGCTGACCTATTTCCCATTACATTTCAGACATATTCAGTGCTGAGTTGCTGAAGCAGAAATATCATTATAGCAAATATTCTGCTCAATATCACAGATTTGCTTGTCAGGTGCTTGACCTTAACCACTTAAACATGTCCCTTGGTGGCTGACAATATGTGTGTCTCTGATCACGAGCAGGGGTAGTAGGGAAGTAACATAGCCATGTGTTGAGAGGAATTCTTTGGGGTTAAAATAAATGTAACAGAAGCAAAGTTTGATGGAAATATTAACTATTTTTCATGCTTTCTGGGAGTTAGCAGATAGGAAACAGTTGCTATCCAACAACAAAAATCATGTTATAATTTATAATTATTAATGCTTTCATCTTTCTCCGTAGTGTGCAGTAAACTTTTACTTTGAAAAAAATGGAGGTGAGAATACAAATAAGAACAGCACCAGTGATAGTAAAGAAACACCCAAAAATACACCAAAACACCCTCAAGAAAACAATGCAATTAATTCTTCTAAAAAGAAAAGGAAACGAGTTTCATTAGAGCCTCAAGGTTTGCTGTAAGTGTTAACAATTTGAATAACTTGCTGTTGAAAAAAATTCCATTTTGTTTTCACTTTCATCATCATTTAATGCCTGCTTTTCGTGCCGGCATGAGTTGGACAATTTTGACATGGGGCTTGGCTTCACATCTTGCCCTGCTATTTGACATCATCATATCTTGACGCAAAATGAAACTGTGACCTGTTCACTGACAAAACTTCACAAAAGTGATGCAGCACAAAGTTTTGTCAGTGAACAGGTTGCAGCTTCAAAGTGACGGTGGGGGTAAAAATTTAGATTACAATTTATTTTGTTGTTTTTCATCTACCAATGGACCACGTGGGTGTTACTTCAGCATCATCATTCCATGAAATGTGTTTAATTTGAGAAAAATATTGGAAAAACATCAATACATGTGATAGTGAAAAGGGAAAATGTAACGCTTATATTTACAATGCTTACCTTACTCTCACCCCTAGTGGAGGCAAAAATTTTAACATGTTTGAATGATGATTGGTTAAAAGCAAGAACAACTGTTGTGACATATTTGTTATCAAACGATCATGGAAACCTTCCTTTCAGGTGTTGAATAACATCTCTCCTTCCCATGTTCCCTCCCACGTCCCTTTCCCAGTTTTCAGAGTTGGGACTGTAAATGTAGGCACATTGAAATATAGGTTTAACGAGATTGCAGAGATGCTTGAATGGAGGTGTGTTGCTGTATGTTGCATCCAAGAGGCAAGGTGGAGAGGAGCTTCAGCCAGATTCCTCACACGCAAGACACATGGGTATAAAATTTTCTGGGAAGGTAACTGACGGAGTAGGTGGTGTGGGCATACTTCTTGCAGATAAATGGGTGGATAAAGTCATAGAGGTAGTCAGAGTGTGTGATAGTGCTTAAAATCAGGCTAGTCTTGCAGAATAGTATAGCTACAATTATATCTGCCTACCAAATGAACAGAAGGACCACTTTTCTGTGATGCAAATAACCTTTCGATCTACAAGACCAACTTCAGCACACCAGCCAGCCACCTGATAAGCTATCATCAGGTGACTATTCTAGCCAAATGGATTTCATTCTCACCAGTCAGTGGGATGCATGGTTGCTCTTAAATACAAAGACCCTCCCTGGTGAAGAATGTACCCCCCCCCCC
>NC_069004.1:13011165-13017918 GCF_001194135.2 Octopus bimaculoides | reverse complement strand
CCCCAGCATAGACTAGTCATTAGTGACTTCAGTCTCCTGGCCAGAAGGATGCCAAGAAGCAGACCAATCTGGAAAAGAAGGATTTGGAAGCTTAAGGACCCTTCATGTGGTCAGAGATTTAGGGACATCCTAATAGAGAAATTCAATGAGAGGGAGGAGGAGCTACAAACTTTTGACATAGAGGGCAACTGGGAATTCCTGCGAGACAGTTTGCTGAGTGCCACAGACCAAATCTGTTGCTGGTGCCAAGTCCCTTCCAGACCTGGGGTAATGATAGAGTGGAACAATACTGTAGACAGGACTATTAGAGCAAAAAAACCGGCCTGGAAGAGTGGGGGCAACGGTAAACTACCAGATATCCAGAAAGGAAGCTAGGAGTCGGGTATAACTAGCCAGGGGGGAAGCAGAAAAGAAGTAGTTTGCCAATGTTCAGTGACATAAGGATCAAAGACTTGAAGTATTTCAGATTGCTAGACAGTGTTTGAAAGAAAATTGTGATGTCATAAAAGAGAAATGTGTCTACATGGATGATGGTACACTTGTATTTAATGATTCTACAAAGAAAGAGGCTTAGAAATGCCATTATGAAAGACCGCTGAACATGGAGAATGAATGGGAGAAGGAGAGTGCCAAATGTTGACCCAGTTGAGGGACCAGCTATCTGGATTGACAGTATCTTGGTAGATAAAGTAATTAAGAATATGAAGACAGGGAAAGCACCAGGCCCATCAGGAATTACTGCTGAGATGCTTAAAATACCTGGTGGTTTGGATTATGGTCTAGTCACCCATATTGTAAATCAGGTGATTCTTGAAGGAGTCATACATAATGACTGGTGTAGCAGCACCATAATCAACTGCTACAAAGGTAAAGGTGATGCCTTAGATAGAAATAATTACAGAGGTATCAAACTGTTGGATCAAACCCGGGTGAAAGTTATGGAGAGGGTCATAGACCAACTAATTAGGGTGAGAGTTAGTCTAGGTGAGATGCAGCTGGATTTTGTGCCAGGTAGAAACACCACTAATGCTATATTTCTGGTAAGGCAGCTGCAGGAGAAATGCCTAGCCAACGATAAACCTCTGAACTTGGCTTTTGTTTACTTGGAGGAAGCTTTTGACAGGGTCCCCAATCCCTTATCTGGTGGTCGGTGCAGAAACTTGGGATAGACAAGTGGTTAGTGAGAGCCATACAAGCCTTGTACAAGGACACTACCAGTAAAGTGAGGGTGGGCAACAAGTACAGCGAAGAATTCAGGATACAAGTAGGGGTTCACCAAGGATTGGTGCTCAGCCCCCTCTTGTTCATGGTCCTCCAGGTAATAACAGAGGAATTGAAGACAGGCTGCCCCTGGGAGCTCCTCTGTGCTAATGACTTTGCTCACATAGCTGAATCACTGCCTAAACTAGAGAAGTTTCAAGTATGGAAGAATGGTCTAGAATCAAAGGGCCTTAGAGATAACCTAGCAAAAACTAAAGTCTTAGTAAGTAGGAAGGAAGACAAATCACAAATCCCTTCAGGTAGATGCCCCTGCTCAATCTGTAGAAAAGGTGTAGGTAGAATCTCCATAAGATTCACCCAGTGTTAGCTTTGGACACATAAAAGGTGCAGCAACATCAGAGGAAGGTTAACAGGGAAGCTAGCTTTTGTATGTGGAAGATGCACTGGTACAATAAATGCTGAAAATGTGCAGAAAATAGACTCCATCAATTGTTATGGATGCAAGCTATAGGTAGTAGATAGCTTTTGTTATCTAGGTGACCAAGTTAGTAGTGGAGGTTGATGCTCCAAGAGCATAGCTATGAGAATAAGATTAGGCTGGGTAAAGTTCAGAGAGCTCCTATCCCTGCTGGCAACAAGGGGCCTCTCTCTCTCTCTCTCTCTCTCTCTCTCTCTCGGTGAAAGGTAGATTGTTTGATGCCTGTGTTTGATCAGCTGTGCTGCATGGCAGTGAAACATGGGCTATGACTGGTGACATGCTGTGCTTGAGAGGACCCGTCAAGCCAAGTACACTTGGCCATGCTGTGGTATGAAGTTCAAGTAGGTATTATTTCACTTGTTTCGGTCATTTGACTGCAGCCATGCTGGAGCACCGCATTCAGTCAAACAAATCAACCCCAGCAATAATTATTCTTTGTAAGCCTATTACTTATTCCATCAGTCTCTTTGCTGAACTGCCAAGTTACTTTGTTTGCAATTCATTGATTGCTGCACAGCATCAACTTATGCAAGTTTGGTGCATAGTTTATTTTCCAGTAAAGTGCTAATGTGCACCAAACCTGCATATACTGGAGATATGCAGCATTGAATTATTGACAGAAATTCAACTAGAAATAATAGCTTGCTTTATTTATATTTGAGTTACCTCCCTTTATGCCAGTGGCAACTTGGGCGTTTTTCCCCATCATATTGACGAAATTATATTCTTATTTCAGTCATTTGACTGTGGCAATGCTGTAGCACCACTTGAACGGTTTTAGTCGAACAAATCGACCCCAGGACTTTTTAAGCCTAGTGCTTATTCCATGTGTCTTTAGCCAAACTGCTAAGTTACAGGGATCACAACACACCTATACTGGGTGTCAAACGATGATGGTGGAGACAAAAACACACACACACACATACATCTACAACAGGCTTCTTTCGGTTTCTGTCTACCAAATCCATTCACGAGGTTTTGGTCAGCCTAAGGCTATAGTTTAAGACACTTGCCCAAGGTGCCATGCAGTGGGACTGAACCCAGAACCATGTAGTTGGGAAGTGAGCTTCTTACCTCATAGCCACCTGACAAATTACCAGGATTGATGTTCTTTTATTCTGAGTTGTTGACAGTAACATCACTGTTTGTGGTTAAGCTGCAACTGATGATGTTTGTTGACATTTCCTGTCAGTAAACGGTGCACTACTTCTGTGCTTTCGAATTCTTCTGGAATAAAAACCCTTTACTTAAAGAAAGAAAACAGATAATGGTTCGTAACAGGAAGTGCATTTGATCATCAAAATCCTTCCTCAATTTCCTGACAGCTGAGCCATTGCTGACTTAAAAAACCAGATGGATTAAATGAAAGAACAAACATATGTATATAATATGTATGTGTATCTATCTATTTAGCTAGCTATCTATATAACATTATCATCATTTAAAGTCCATTGTCCATGCTGGCGTGGAGGTGGAGTTTCGTCTCTGAAAACCTTCTACTATTCGGCTCCCTACTTTCTTATCACTGTTTCAACATTATCATAATTCCTTTTTTTTTTTTTTTTTTTTTTTTTTTTTTTTTTTTTTTTTTTTTTGATGTATCCTCAATCCAGACAAAATGCTGCAATTAGTGAAGATAAACGTATTCGTCTCCTGTCTTGGAACATTGATGGTTTAGACACCAATAATCTGAAGAGAAGAACCAAAGCTGTATGTCAAGTCATTGCCAAGTAATTTTCTTTTTTTAATCATTTTTTTGATGGGTTGGCAGAATGTGTTTCAGATAGGTTTTTCTGTGTTAAACTTTTCAAAAGCCACATTTTTGTTGAAATGCATTGCCTTTATTTCGATTAATTTTTCAAAATAATGAATGTAATGACATAACTTTATTTTCTTTTTTAGCTTGTTTCAGTCATTTGACTGCGGTCATGCTTGGGCACCGCCTTGAAGAATTTTAGTCAAACAAATCAACCCGAGATCTTTTTTAAGCCTAACACTTATTGTATCAGTCTATTTTGCTGAACTACTAAGTTACAGGGACATGAACACACCAACAGTTGTCAAGTGGTAGTGGGAGAGACATACATGGATATGTGGGTGTGTGTATATATATTACAACAAGCTTCTTTCAGTTTCCATCTACCAAATCCACTCACAAGGCTTTAGTCAGCCTGAGGCTATAGTTGCCCAAGGTGCCACACAGTGGGACTGAATCCAGAACCATGTGGTTGGGAAGCAAGCTTCTTACCACACAACCACACTTGCGTCTGTCATTATTAAGCTGAAATTAACATGAAATTTTGATGGGAGGTTATAATTTAGACCACTTTAAGATAGGAAGTTTGTATCTCAGACCCAGAGGCAGACTCAGGTGAGTTGGTATCAAAATGGTTTACATAAATTGAGGGTTTCTGTAAATAGTAAATGCTGTCGCCTTCCTGGCACTTGTGCCGCAGCTTCGCGTCCCTGGTACTTGTGCCAATGACACGTGAAAAGTCAGTCGAGCGAGATCGTTGCCAGTGTCCCTGGACTGGCTCCTGTGTAGGTGGCACGTAAAAGCACCCACTACACTCTCGGAGTGGTTGGCGTTGTGAAGGGCATCCAGCTGTAGAAACTCTGCCAAATCAGATTGGAGCCTGGTGTAGCCATCTGGTTCGCCAGTCCTCAGTCAAATAGTTCAACCCATGCTAGCATGGAAAGCGGACGTTAAACGATGATGATGATGTATATGAATTGTTTGAATAAGATGGTTTTACAATTGGTTGTCTTAAGCACCATGTCTACTCCTCGGTCTTGCATTGAATAGAATTCTTCTAACACATGTGCCTGTGTTAAACTGAACAGACTGTACTCTTTTAATATAGAAATACTATAGGCTGTGAGCTGGCAGAATCGTTAGCATGCCAGGCAAAATGCTTAGCAGCATTTCATCTGTCTCTATGTTCTGAGCTCAAATTCCAAGGTCGGCTTTGTTTTCATCCTTTCGGGGTCAGTAAAATAAGTACTAGTTGGATACTGGGGTTGATGTAATCAACTACTACCCTCTCCTCAAAATTGCTGGCCTTGTTCCAAATTAAAGGATTATAGTGTTTTCTATAAGATATTTAAAACCTTCAGAGCAAAACTAATGGGGTTTTTTTTTTCTTTTTGTAAATGACCAAAAAGTCATGGCTTGGGTCTGTCTTTATTTTGGTAATTCTTTTACTTGCTTCAATCATTTGACTGCGGCCATGCTGCAGCTGTGCCTAAGAGTTTTTAGTTGAAGAAATCAACCCCCAAGACTTATTCTTTGTAAGCCTAGTACTTATTCTGTCAGTCTCTTTTGCTGGACCGCTAAGTTATGGGGACGTAAACACACCAACACCGGTTGTCAAGCAATGGCAGGGGAACAAACACAAATACACATAGATACACACGACGGGCTTCTTTCTGTTTCCATGGTGCCACACAGTGGGACTGAACCTGGAACCATGTGGTTGAGAAGCAAGCATCTTACCATACCGCCATTGCTTGTGTAAGGAATCTATTTGGTGATTTTTTAATTATATTTGTTTTGCATAATTCATAAGATTCAGGTATTTATAATATAAAATTTATAATGGTTGCTGTCATATTTTTTTCAGTGAGAACCCACATGTCATTTTCCTACAGGAAGTTGTGCCAGAATCTCTTGTAGTTTTGAAGAAATATTGTCCTGATTACCGAGTTTCTGCTTCCAGTGATGTTGGCTATTTCACTGTCACGTTATTGAAGGAGTCTGAAGTAAGAACCGAAACTGAAGAAGTCTTCCCATTTTTCTCCAGTGTCATGAGTCGGTGTCTATTATTGACAGAGGTAAGCTAATTAGTGTCTCGTATCTTTTACTTGTTTCAGTTATTAGACTGTAGCCATGCCTTGAAGAATCTTTAGTTGGACAAATTGACCCCAGTACTTTTTTCTGAAGTCTGGTACTTATCTCATTGGTCTCTTTTGCCAAACCACTAAGTTACAGGGATATAAACACACCAACACCACTTGTCAAGTGGTGGTGGGACACACACATATATATGACAGGCTTCTTTCAGTTTCTATCTCTATCTATCCAATCCATTCACAAGGCTTCGGTTGACCTAGTGCTATAGTAGAAGACATTTGTCCAAGGTGCCATGCAGTGAGACTGAACCTGGAGCCATGTGGTTGGGAAGCAAGCTTCTTACCACACAGTGATCATTGCTCCTTTTCTCTTTTTCCTTCCTCTCTAAATAGCATCCTCATTGTGGTGGTTCGAAATTTAAATGTAACAGTCAAAATATTGTCCCACTTTACCAAAATGTATTCTAACAGACTTCTCTGTTGTCCGTTATCTTTGTTCAGTGCATAATTAAAGATGTTCCTGTCTTGTTAATCAACACTCACCTGGAGAGTATGGCTGGCCATGCCAACGAGAGACAACGTCAGCTAAACATTGGTTTCAAGAAAGTTCTGGAAACTGACAAGAAAAGGACAGTGATATTTGGCGGGGATCTGAACCTACGAGAGAAAGAGGTATTTGTTTGCTTTTTAATTCTATTTTATTTCGTCAATAAAATATATATACCGTAAATCCTCGAGTATAGTCCACCCTTAAGTATAATATGCAGGGGATTTTTAGGGGGCTTTACCTCTGAAAAACCTAAACCTTGTGTATAATACGCACCCTTTCTCGAACTTGAGTCAAGGAGGTCTATATAACGTCCTTGGTTTGTAAACATATCTCATTCCAGGGAGAAAAACTAGAGGTAGTCGATAGCTTCCGCTATCTGGGCGACCAAGTTAGTAGTGGGGGTGGGTGCGCTGAAAGTGTAGCTGCTAGAATAAGAATAGCCTGGGCAAAGTTTAGAGAGCTCTTACCCCTGCTGGCGACAAAGGGACTCTCACTCAGAGTAAAAGGCAGACTGTATGACGCATGCGTACGAACAGCCATGCTACATGGCAGTGAAACATGGGCTGTAACTGCTGCGGACATACGTAAGCTCGCAAGGAATGAAGCCAGTATGCTCCGTTGGATGTGTAATGTCAATGTGAATACCCGTCAG
>NC_069004.1:12997619-13008799 GCF_001194135.2 Octopus bimaculoides | reverse complement strand
TTATAAACATAATTAACGGATCAGCAAATATTTGCTTCACCATATACCGAAGTTCAGAAATAGCAGCTAAAAAAGCTGAGAATCCCACAGATAGCATCACTTGTAACTCACAAAGGCAAAAACAAGAAGAAAAAAACAATGAAAAACTAACCATTCCGAAAGTTAACAGTAGATGCGTTTCTGGATTATGATTGATACTCAATTTCCGTCATCAATACTGTATTCCAGCAGTAAATTTGACTATGCTAGCAAACTGTGCAAGCATGAACGAGTAACATTCTACACCGACACAGATCTGAAAGCATAACCGAATCCACCTCGGTCAGCCAGTCTAACTGTCCTTAGCTGCTATTTCTGAACTTCGGTATATGGTGAAGCAAATATTTGCTGATCCCTTAATTATGTTTATATATATACACACACACATACACCTTTATGTATTTGTTTTGCATGTTTCTTGATGTAAAATCATGTGTTGAAACAAATATTGTTATGCTTGTGGGTGGTCATATTTTGCCAATTAAACACACACACTATATAGTTGGTCTTCACTTCAGCTTTATTATTGTTGTTATTAAGGCGGTGAGCTGACAGAATCGTAAGCATGCTGGGTGAAATGTTTAGCAGTATTTCGCTTGTCTTTACGTTCTGAGTTCAAATTGTGCTGAGGTCGACTTTACCTTTCATCCTTTCAGGGTTGATAAATTAAGTATCAGTGAAACACTGGGGTTGATATAATAAACTTATCTCCTCCCCACAAAATTTCAGGACTTGTGCCTATTGTAGAAAGGATTATTATTATTATTTTAGTTTCTTTGTCAAAGTTCTTTCATCGTACATTTAGTGATCTCTTCAACACTCTCATGTCTCACATGTCTTCTCTTGTTCTGCTTATTCTATTTCATATATATTATTCTTCTCTAAATTTATATAATTTATTTCTCTTTCTATGCAGTTGGTGAATGTGGGAGGAATTCCAAACCAAGTGACTGATGTTTGGGAGGCAACAGGGAAACGTCCAGAGGCAAAGTTCACGTGGGATACTCAGCGGAATGATAACAAAGGCTTTGAGGGCAAATTTAAGCCGAGGTGCCGGTTTGATCGCATCTATATGCGTAATTCTCAGCCAAAGGGTTTGAAGCCTGTATACTTTGAACTTGTTGGTCTTGAACGCATTCCAAAATGTCATCGGTTTGCTAGTGATCACTGGGGATTATTGGTACATATAAACATTGAGGCCTGAATGCAGTGAGGGATAGGTGGGGTGGTGGTGGTGGTAAATGTGAGTGAAGATAAGTGGCCTTGAATAGTAAGTGAATGGGTGCTGAGTGAGAGCTATGATGTGGAGTAGTGGTGAGTGGAAACTTAGATGATTGTTCTTGAGTTGAAGGGTCAGGATAGTAGAGATGGGTTGTGGTAGTGAGTAGGAGGTGTTAGGATGAGTGGAAGTTGAAACGAGTGGCAAATGAGTAGGAGCTAGAATGATAGTTTTGAGTATGAGCTATGATGAGTGGAAGCTGGGGTGAGTATTCTGTAGTGATGGAGAGTGGTGTGAGAGAACTGAGGTGATGGTGCTGCATGAGAACTAGGTTGAAAAATGGGAAAGACCACACTTGAAATAATTTCTGTTGCATTATCTTCATTAAATGATTTTCTTTTTTTCTACTTTTTTAGTCATTTGTATTTAATCCTTTTCAGATTGTTAGATCATTTGTTTTAATTGTTTCTTGAAAACAGTACTTCTGAAAGTGAGTAGTAACTGCCTTCTGGAGAACACTGGAAAATTTTACATGATTACTGAGGATAAAGGAGTGATAAGTGTTGGGAGCAGGGCGACTACACATGCACCTGTATAGGTTTTGTCTTCCATTTGAACTCTTTTACTCTTTTACTTGTTTCAGTCATTTGACTGCGGCCATGCTGGAGCACCGCCTTTAGTTGAGCAAATCAACCCCAGGACTTATTCTTTGTAAGCCTAGTACTTATTCTATCGGTCTCTTTTGCCAAACCGCTAAGTTACAGGGACGTAAACACACCAGCATCAGTTGTCAAGCGATGTTGGGGGGACAAACACAGACACACAAACACACATATATACATATACATATATACGACGGGCTTCTTTCAGTTTCCGTCTACCAAATCCAGTCTCAAGGCTTTGGTCGGCCCGAGGCTATAGTAGAAGACACCTGCCCAAGGTGCCACACAGTGGCACTGAACCCAGAACCATGTGGTTGGTAAGCAAGCTACTTACCACACAGCCACTCCTATTAACTTTAAAATGAATTAAAATGTAATATTATGATATTACACTTAAATGGAGAATGGCTGTTAAATGATGATGAAATCCTCTTGCAAAACTTCAATTGGCCCGGGGGCTTTAGTAGAAGACATTTGCCTTAGGTGCCATGCAGTGGGATTGAACCCAAAATGATGTGGTTGGGAAGCAATCTTCTTACCACACATCCATGCCTTTGCCTACAATGCTTTGCAGCATTCATTCCAGTTTTTATCACTCTGCATTCAAATCCTGTCATGGTCAGTTTTACCTTTCATCTCTTTGGGGTTGATAAATACTAGGGCCAATTCTTTTTCTCCGGATAGAAATCAGCTGTGGAGAGGAATGGGCTCTGCCGCCCTTTAACATCTCAATCAGCTATGCAAGGCCTGAATATTCTACCTGTTTTATGTTCAGCCAGCCAGATCCGGCTTCTCATCATTTAAGGTAGAGGGAAGTTATGGAAGAGGAAAACCCTAGAAGACATGGGACAAAGTATTGAAGGCCAAGCCCAAAACACTGAGCATTATGAAGACCCACCTATCCTGACAGAATTAAGATCCTAAATTTAAGGTGGCAAGCTGGCAGAAATGTTAGCATGCCGGGCGAAATGCTTAGTGGTATTTCGTCTGCCTCTACGTTCTGAGTTCAAATTCCGCCGAGGTCGACTTTGCCTTTCATCCTTTCGGGGTCAATTAAATAAGTACCCGTTACGCACTGGGGTTGATATAGACTTAATCCGTTTGTCTGTCCTTGTTTGTCCCCTCTGTGTGTAGCCCCTTGTAGGCAGTAAAGAAATAAAAATTAAGATCCTAAAACCAAGGTGCCACATGAAAAGCATTGATATCAGTGCTGGTTCCATGTAAAAAGTACCCAGTACACTCTGTGAAGTGGTTGGTGTTAGGAAGGACATCCAGCTGTAGAAACTAAGCCAAAACAGACTATGGAACTTGGTGCAAACCCTGGCTTTGCCAGTTCCCATCATCAAGCCATTCAACCCATGCTAGCATGGAAAATGGGTGTTAAATGTTGATGATAACATCATCAAAATTGTTGCAGCTATGATATCATGCATGATTAATTCAAAACAGTGTGAATAAATAAGCTCTGCATTTGACTGTGATCTGAATGCTAAAGGTTTAAAATGATCAAGTCATACTATGATCATAACGGTACCCTTACTAGTTCATCAGAAGTTGAAGGGGCCAAGGCAAGTGGAGTTGTTTTGATGAGGAAAGAAACTAACATCTAAAGCGCTTACCCTTTGTATGAAAGTGAGAAAGAGATGTTAAGAAGTGAAATGTTGTAACTTGGGTTGCTGACAAAATGATAATAGTCAAAACAATATCATTTCCTCTCTCGCTTTTCTTCCTACTCACTAATTGGATGTATCGAATTTTATAGATTCTCAGACAAAATAAAGCAACAACACCATTTCTTTTCTTCATCCTCAAAGAATGTCAAGGACCTTGAATGTTAGGTAATTCACTGAACACAGTAATGTTGTGGTCATTTCCCTTGCCAACAAATCTTCCGTTGGATTTGTGCCTTTGAAGATATCTGGAATAGTAGAACACTATCTTGGAGATGAGCTTAAGGTTAGTGACAGGAAAAGCATCTGACTATAAGACAATGCTTTGATATATTTATTTAATCCATGCTAGCAGGTAAAATGGACATCAAAAGAATGATAAATGAAATATTCAATATATTCAAACTGGCCACATCCAATCTCTCACACCAAACCTACAATGTCATTCTAAAAATAGACAAACACTTCATTAAAATTTTGAAGCTACAAGATAATGTGTGATTAATTCAAAACAATGAAAATAAATAAGCATTACATTGGACAGAATAAATAATTTGAATACTAAAGAGTTAAACTTATTTGATATTCCATACATTCTCTTTTTCATTAATTGCTGCTGACGCAAACCTTCGTTAGTTTCCTTGAATTCCAAATTTTGCTGTATTTTCATAGCTAAGTAGTTTGCACTCCAGAAAACCATCCCATCCATACAAACGCAAAAATAATTGATGTAAAATTAGTTGTTTAAAAAAGTTTTCTAACAGTTGTTGTGACTGTTAGACTTCATCAAACAGAAATGCCTATAATCAAAAACGTTTGTGTGTGGTTATTTTGTCTTTCTGAGATATCTTACATGTCCTTCCATTTTTTTTTTTTAATGGTAAAATGTGATTTGAGGGTAGTTTAACTGCTGTTTCTAGTAGGTTGGGCAACCATTTAGAGGCTCCCTTGTTATTTATTCTAGCACAGATCACTCCAGGTTGAGCAGATGTAGAAGCAAGAGTGACAATCATATCTTTTAGTATAGACTAAGTCTTTACACTATGCTGCTGGTAAAAATATTTGCTAATCATGCATCTACCTTCTTTTGATAGACTGTTATATAGTAAAAGTAATATTAGTTACTATGGTGACAACACTACCTATCTACCTTTCTTTCACACACTCTATATCTCACTGTATTTCTCTTTCAACAACTTTTTCTCTTTCCCTTCATATATATCTTGTGACAGACAGAAATCAGCTTCTTTCACATAGTATAAGATATAGAACTACATTATCTAATGTGTTCAATCTTTTTTTGGAGACAAGATGTAATTTGGTTGCCATTTCTAGCAGGTCAAGTGTCAGCTTTCTTGTTACTAACAGTCATCAGCAGCATCTATCAATATTTGCTTGTATAGCTCTGTGTTAATACTGAGGCAAATAAATCAAATTGCTTGTGGTTCCAAGACACTGAATCTACCTTATTTATTTGTGTGTAGTACAGAGTTTATGTTAGATTTTTTACACCTAAATATTCATCATCATCATTTAACATGTTTTCCATGCTGGAATGGATTGGATGGTTTGACTGAAAGCTGAGTAACTGCACCAGGTTCCAATCTAATTTGAGATGGTTTCTACGGCTTGCCCTTCCTAACACCATCTTCTCTGAGAGTGTAGTAGATGCTTTTACGTCCCAGTTGCATGACACCAATATCTGCCACGACTACAATTTCACTTGTTTTGATGGGTCTTCTCAAGCATGACATATTGCCAAAGGTCTCAGTTACTTGTCACTGCCTCCATGAGGCCCAACATTCAAAGGGTGCTTTTTACTAAATAGTTGGTGCATATAATATATGATACAGTTCTGTATTCAAGAGATGAGGAATTATGTACATTATTTACATTCGACGGATATTTGTCCTCATCTTGTTTGTTGTTAACACAATGTTTCGGCTGATATACCCTCTAGCCTTCATCAGGTGTCTTGGGGAAATTTTGAACCTGGGTTCTCATTCCTAAGGTATTTTTCAATGTTGTTGTTATTATTATTCAGGTCACTGCCTGAAATCGAACCTGAATAATAATAATAACATCGAAAAATACCTTAGGAATGAGAACCCAGGTTCGAAATTTCCCCAAGACACCCGATGAAGGCTGGAGGGTATATCAGTCGAAACGTTATGTTAACAACAAACAAGATGAGGACAAATATCTGTCAAATGCAAGCTTAGTAAATACTTTGTTCTCCTTGGGTAACACAACTGTGTGTGCATCATTAAAAAAAAAACTGAATTGTAAAATTGAGTAAAAACTTAAATCATTATCAAAATGAAACTAACTCTCTACAAGAAACATTATTTTTTTCAATGCTGATTTTACAGCAGACGCACATTTTTGGCCTGCATCAGTAAAGCTTAAAGACCACTTTCAAGTTTGTTTTGTTTAGAACTCGTAAACTTTTACAATGTACTTTATGTAGCAATTACAATTAATTAGATTAAACACTTTTTCCACATAATTTACTGAAGAAAAGTTTGTGTTTTATATGTAAGAGATATCTTTTACCAGGTTTTCAGTATCCATACTTAGTGGAGCATATACATAAATATGGTACTATATTTTATAGTGGGAGACACAAAGCCCTGCACAGTTCACTCATATTCCTCTGACTTTTTTTTTCTTTTCAAATCACACTGAGATCACTTTTGCCTTTCATCTCTCCAGAATCATTTAGATATCAGTCACACACTAGTGTTGATATAATTAAACTTTATTATTTGCCAAGAATTGTGACCTTGTAGATATGTTAAAAACACTATAACAGTAAATTGCTGTATTTAGTTACATCTGTTTACATTCTGAGTTCAAATCTTACCAAGATCAGTTTTGACTTTTATTCCCATGGGGGGAGTAGAGGATCAATAAAATCAAGTAAGAGGATGTATTTATCTAACTATCCTTGTTCCTGTTTTAGAAATCCTTATGTGATCTTAAAAACTTTTAGGGCTTATAACAGGCATTTGATGTTCCAGATATTTTGTTGTATGCGTGTACTTTGCAGCTGATGCAAACATGCATCAATATCATCATCTTTCTTTTTATGCATGTTTCCCTCTGCTGACATGGCTGGACAGGCTTCACAGTATCTTTTCATCTATTGTGATCTTTCATTATGGGGCACACACACACACCAACAAAGAAAATCAACAAACTGTTGTGTATGTTACAGCCCTCAACAATCACTTTAAAATGGATATATATATATATATGTATACAGGGTGCGATGGGTAAATTGTTGCCATTTTATATTTTAATTTCGTCCATGCACATTCTTTGTTTTTGATTTTGTTGACTGTACAGTATAGTAGGGTCAGTTAGGCACCGTCTGTGAGAAAAACAGTACCATGACACAATTCACTCTGTCAGAAATTTGGAAACAACATGCTGTACTACTTTGCATTTGTGGCAGAAATTCCAATACAAACATGGTGAACACAGAGAACAACCATTGGCTTACCATGTCCCCAAAACATATGCTGAGAGTGATAATCAAACATCCAGTCAACATCATGGGGTTTGGAGTGATCACTAGTGATGGTGACATTATGCCTCCATTCATCTTCCTACATGGCCTCACACTCAACATGGAAGCCTACATCAAGTGCCTGGAGAAGGTAGTACTGCCCTGGGTCAACAGGGTGACTGCTGGAAGACCCTATGTCTGGCAACAGGACTGCACTATGCTACATAAGTAGGAGAACCAAGTCATGGGTGTCAGACAATTTCTGCAACCACATCACCCCTAACATCTGGCCACCTAACTCCCCAGACTGCAACCCCCTTGATTATTAAGTGTGCGGTGCAGTTGAGCGAAAGACCAACAAAACTCCTTGTAACACCAAAGTTGAACTGAAGGCAAGGATTATGGCAGCATTCACCAACTTAGAGAAGGAAACTGTCCAGAAGAGTTGCAGGAGATTCCAGGGTCATCTGCAACAGCAACCCATGCACTGAAGAAGACACGGGCAAAACAAATTTAGGAAGACCTGAAGCTTTGACCTCATGCATGCTAAGGCCAGCACCATGGATTGGAAAGGTGGAATAACATCATCACCAGAGTCTGTCATCCAGCAGCAGCCACAACAGCATATTGGTTGAGAGGACAGCCTCCTTCTCCAATCACCAGCTAGGATTTTACTTGCTTGAGTTGCAGTTTACCAATCCTGAAAAGATGAGGAACTCGCCCACATATTTTATTCAAAGATACCTTGTAATTAAAAAGTTTTGAAGAGGCTTAATCTTCAAAAGATAACAAGGATGTATTTTAGCTCTTCAAAAGCATGGCATTAATCCCAGTAATTGACTGTTACTTTTGATTTCATCAATCCCCAGTGGGGTGGATGAAAAACAAAGTTGATTTTGGTAAGATTTGAATTTCAAAATGTAGCCTCAAAAACAAATTTTAAAATGTTGCACTCAGCTGAACTGTGAACATGAATTTTGTTGAGTGTCTATAACGAAAATAACATCATTATTTGAAACAAAAACATTTAAACTTCCTCAATGTTAGGTTTCAGGGCAAGGGTGAGAACAGCTGTTGCAGGAAGTTAAGGTAAAACATACATATATATAAGGCTTGTGTGTGTATACACACAGAAACACGCAAGGCTTGTGATGCTGCTGTAGTAATTAGCTGTAATTACTAGAGCAATTTAATGGTTGGCTTGTCATGGTAAATAGCTCGAAGCAAAGCTTCTCTCGTGAAGCAAAACTACAGTGAAAGGATATTTCGAGATGAGCAGTGATGGTGGTGATAATGATTGGATTTTGTTGGTAGGGAATGACGCGATTTGTGGTTATGCTAGTGGAGTTGCCAGAATATAATGAATTGAAGAGAGCATTCTTAGTCAGCTTTTTATGGTGGAGGAGGGGCACTAATTCCTGCTCAATAAACATGTGGTGGAAATTTTGTAAAGAAATTGTTTAACATATCTTTAGATTGAAAACATGAACTTTTCTTTTGTAAATAGAAAAAAAAAAAAGCTTCCTCCAGTTTTTTCTTGTAATTAAAATGTTTCGGTGAGTTTAATCTACAAAAAATAATGAGGCTTATTTTCACAATTCAAAGGCATTTTTATACCTCAATCACCACCATCATCATCATTTTAGCGTTCACTTTTACATGGGCTGGACGGAGTTTATTGAGGCAGATTTTCCTACAGCCAGATGCCCTTCCTGTTGCAACTGTCATCTGTATCCAAGCAAGGTAATATTTACATGTGGCCAGGTGTTGAAACAGTGTATTGGAAAAGAATGACATTGCTTGCATAACAGTGACACTCATTTACAACACAAGCATTGTTGTGTGGTATATTTACTTCTGTGTGGTAAGAGGTTTGCTTCCCAACCATATGGTTTCTGGTTCAATCTCATTTGCATGGCACCTTGGGTAAGTGTCTTCTTCTATAGTAGACAGAAACTGAAAGAAGCCCATCAAATATATGTGTATAGGCCCTGCTCAATCAAACCCAAGACTAAACAATATGGTTGTCTGCATTTTTTATTAAGGTGGTGAGGAGGAAGAATTGTTGGCCATACCAGGCCAAATGCTTAGCAGCATTTCATCTGTCTGAGTTAAAGTTATGTTGAGGTCAACCTTGCCTTTCATCTTTTTGGGGGTTGATAAAATAATACCCTTTGAAAATTGGGGTTGATATAATCAAATTACCCCCTCTCCAAAATTGCCGGCCCTGTGCCAAAATTGGAAACCAATATTACTTCATTCATTGATTATACTCTCCTGTCATACTTAAGAAATAAGTTCAACCAGGTTTACCCCCCCCCCCCTGTTAACCATTCTGCCAGTAATGAAATGCAAATCTTTTCTAAGTCTGTTCTTATCAAGAGGATGCTTTATAGAAATATCAGACAAAATGTATACAGGAATATATCAGACCTAGTGTAGCGAGACTTGTCCTAAATTGCTTGTTTAGGCTTAAATAGTCAGATATCAGCTCATTCTGCATGTTCCTAACGATTGGTCACATAAACCAGTTGTGTAATGGTGTAATACTTGACTGATCCCATTTCTTGGGTTGGTCTAGTTTTACATGGGATACGGTTTTGTGCAATAGACCAACCAGCACAGCAAAATCAAATTCCTGCTTTCGGCAGTAAGGTGAGAATTTTCAGAGAGAAGTTGCTTTCAAGGAAGTTATGTCATGTAATTTTGTTCGTTTTTGAAGCACATGTAACCAAATTCTGACTGAATTGAGAAGCTGATTATGTATGATGTATCCACCTGGTTCACTTTATTATTTTATTTAACAGATGAATAAAGTGTAGCAGTTTGTGAAATCTCGTTTTCTTGTATTTCTTTCCACTGTTTTATATGCCACTTCTGGAAAACAAGAATTTGTAATGCCAGTTGCCAGAGACATGCTTTTGTACCAGCTAAAATAGTATACACATCTGAGATGATTTGTACAAAAATATTGGGCATAGTGTATATCGTCTGTCCACTGCATTGATGGCAAACTAGTTGAGGATCAAACCAAATGCCTTGTGGTTCCAGCTTCCTACATTCTGATTTTGAATCCCACTGAGGTAAACTTTGCCTTCTCTTCTTCCAGTGTTAATGAAATATCAATCTAGAATAATGGACTAGCAGAATCATTATGAAATGGAATGGGATGGGATGGCATGCAAGTATTTATTCCAGCTCTTTCTGTTTTTGAGCTCGACTCCCATTAACATCCACCGTGGCCCACGTGGGTAAATAGACTTCGTTGCCTCATTTAATGCTACCACTTGGCTCTTTGGCGCCTTAAATCAGGAGTCCATTCTATAGTAAGCATTCAGGCCAAGTTTCCATATCAAAGATGCCTTCCTCCCCACGTCTTTTTCGACGATCTCAGAGGCCCTGTTAAGAGTGATAGGCAAAGTTATTCCCTCCTGATTGAATAATAAAAAATTAAATTAAACGCCCTCAGTTTTAATTCTCAAGTTGTCAAGTCTCCATGGGATGATTCGTACTTAGTCACAAGCCAAAGGGTTTCAAGTCTATGAAAAGAAAGGTAAAGGTGTTTTAGTTAATCTGTTGTTGTTAGTCAAAAGGCCAAGACTTTTACTCATTTGATCAATGCAATTTCTCTTTTGGTTATCGATTTATCTTCCAACTGTTTTAATTCATGCTTTTGTTTGAGGTACATCGCTTTGAAAGAAAAGGAAAAAGCAAGAGAAAAACATAAAAAACTTTTGCTAAAACACTAGCATTGCATTTGTTTAAATTACCATTAATTATCGAAATGTTTAGTTTATGTTTTCTAATTTTGGGAAGTCTGCTTAACAATGTCGGTTGTACTAGGTGAGAAAAACAAAAGGAAAGAAAAAAAAGCAACACTAACAAGAAAAGTTCAAAAGCAGAAGTCGTCCCCTTCTCAACATGTGCGTTAACAGTCCGCTAACATATTTTCTTGCATGGTAAAAATAGGAACCAACACAACATCCGTACATAACTAATAGTTTTCATTCTTTTGAAGTTATTAATGGCAAGAAAAGCTAATATGATATATATATATATCTTATTTTTGTATACAC
>NC_069004.1:12995034-12997587 GCF_001194135.2 Octopus bimaculoides | reverse complement strand
TATATATATATATATATATATATATATATATATATATATATATATATATATATATATATGTTTGTATGTATGTATACATATATTTACATGCATGCGTGTGTGTGTATGTTTTACATGCATACATATATGCATGTATATATAATCCAGTGGTAGACCAACATTGCAAATGCAATTGTTAACGAATTTATGGTGCTGTGAATTCCTGGTTCTATGGTTAAAATATTTACTTCCCAACCATGTAATTTCATGTTCAGTACCTCTGCATAATTATGTTGGGTGTCTTCTACTATAGCCCTAGGCCAAACAAAGCCTTGTGAATGAATTTGATTGCTAGAAACCGAAAGAAAACCATTGTGTGTTTGTATTTCACATTTGTTTTGTATAAGTCACAAGCTACAAGCAGTGTTTGTAGAGGTCACTTCTGTCAAATTATTTGCTTGCTTCGTACCTTTGAAGACTTGTGAAATAAGAAATCCATTAATTGAGAAACAGGCAAGAGTTGGTGAAAGGAAGGGCATCCTCAGGAACCGTGGGCAGCAAGCACACGCTCCCTAAAAAATTTTCGGAGGCAATGAAAACACTTTGAACATCCTCCAGAAAAATCAGGTACCCCCCGTCATCAAGCAAATCGTCCCTGCACTTATACCATCTACATAATAATGCCTCAACAATATATCCGTGTAACCTCGCAGTTCCCAAACTTTGTCAGGCTGTCATTCCCTTGGCAACCTTGTCACATTCCTCGTGCCTCTCCCGTCATCGCCACATTCATAGACCACTTTCTGGAGCAAATTCAAAAGAACTGTATATCACAAATAAAACTTAAACCCATTATTTTGTTGTTTTTTTACATTCATCACCCCTTTTTTGTCACCCCATTATCACCCCACTTTTCTTCAACGCCCTCACCTGATCTTTCCACCATTCCCCTCCGGGTGGGGGGCAGTACCACCCACTTAGGAGACCATTGGTGTAGCCCATACTCGTATGGCAAAAAGGAAATGTGTGCAAAATACATATCTAAAGCTGTGTTAAGAGCTGACACTAAGTTTGAAGGGTGGAAGCCTGATTTGATCTGCTGCAAGCATTTGAAGCATTGAAAATGTCTTTTTACCAATCTGGTGACAGGGGATGTAACATGGCCATATCTTTATGATCCAGAAATGAAAACTCAGTTGGTGAAAATGGTATCATACCTCTTCTCCAAGACAGGGCCGTCTTAACAATGTTATAGACTCCAGATAAAATCAGTGCACTGATCCCTACAATATTTATTGACAAAAAGCCATGGTGTAAACAGATTAAAATTGAGTCACCCCTCCCCCAGACCTGTGGGGCCCCTGAACAATTGTCCAGTGTGCCCATGCCTGAAGATGGCACTGCTCCAAGACCTAAGAAGTTCAAGAGTCAGGGATTGGTACAGAAAGTTATAGTGATGTTTTTGGAGATGATAAAGGCATCAATCTATATCTTTTACACACACACACACACACACACACGTATGTATATATATGTCTTTTACTTCTTTCAGTTGTTAGACTGTCTATATGCTGGGGCACCACCTTGAAGAATTTCATTCTGAAGTACAAAGATGCCACTTTCAAAACTATAAATTAGATATAAATCCAATGGGACATTACAATGTAATAGTTTCACTTGAAATAAAACTGGTTTCACTTTCACTTTAATGCATAATGACGCATGAATCTGATATGTGTCATTCACAATTAAATTATGAAACACAATTCATATTAAGCAAGTATCATCATTTATCATTTGCTTGTTTCAATCATTAGACTGCAGCCATGCTTGTGCCCTACCTTGAACAATTTTTAGTCGAATGAAGTGAACCCAGTTTTTTAAGATTGGTACTTGTTTTATTGGTCTCTTTCGATAAACTGCTAGATTACAGTGATGTAAACACATCATCAACATTTGTCAAGTGGTGATGAGAACACAAAGACACACACATAGATACATACACACACACACATAAATAAATTTATCTTCACCTTTTTGATGCAACTCTCTACTCTATACTGTTTTCCTCTTCCATCCTTCCCTAATTCCCCTTTTCCCCTCTCCCTCCTTCACTGTTTTCTCTCTCTCTTTCATTGCTCACATATAACCATCGTCCATCTTTCATTTCCTCATGTGACCATCTTTATTTTCTTGTAAGGATATTAAAAAAAAGCAGATGTGTTTTTCTCTCTCTCTTCTATCTATTCTCTTTTCAAAAACATGTTTCTGCCAGCGTTTACTATTTACCTCTCATTCTGGTCTCACGACCCTCCATGTTTGTTTTCATTCGATTTCCTTGTATGTCTCCACTGTCCTGCTTTTGTTCCCAACGTTGACCCTCCATAAATCCTAAATTTTATTTTAGAATTTATGGGAGTAACTGTCTTTGAAGACTCATATTGTCGTTGAACGCTCGAAATGAGGAGTAGATAGACAGCTGACACTGTGTTTACTTGTCCTGTTTTCCATTTTTTTCTCGTTGTTTACGTATTTCATGTTATTTGCACCGTTGGTGACGTCCTGTACCCATAT
>NC_069004.1:12992331-12994841 GCF_001194135.2 Octopus bimaculoides | reverse complement strand
TAAAGACCAGACAACCAGCTGGGTCACTAATTCATTTTATATCTGACATCTCGTGATGTATCTAGGCTCGACACTAAATTCTATGTCTTGATTTACTTAATTAAAGAATAGGCGCAGCTGAAAACATTGTCCTACATTCGGAAGAGCTTCATCTATCAGCCATTAGTTGCTATAGAATGTGGAGCTAAAAACAAGGTTTGTGACTGAAGTTCCATAGACGACTCTAAATCAATGATTATTTTGTTACAAATCAACAATTACAACAACCGAACATACTTTGAGTTCAAACAGAATGAAGAAAAACAAAACAAATCTCAGGCACAGGATGGCTTTGTGGTTAAGAAGTTTGCTTTACAATCACATTGTTTCATGTTCAGTCTCATTGTATAGCACCTTGGGCAAGTGGCTTCTACTATAGCCCTGAGCCAGCTAATACCTTGTGAGTGAATTTGGTAGAGAGTAACTGTACAGAAGCTCACTGTACATATATATACAAATATATAAATCCAAGAAAGTTAGGGGTTGTGAATCCAACTCACTAAGGGATAATATCTATCCAGTATACTGCCAGAAGAATACCCAATTATTATTACACTAGCGTTTTTCCTTCATATTACCAAGTGCAATAAATGGGTTCAGGTAAAAGGATATTTTACCCTTAATTCATATAGCAATAAGAACATGGAGGGGAATAGGTGGTATTCATCAACTTGCAGACATTGTACTGTGTCAATTTACTTGTTTATTTGTTAACTAAGAGGACAATAATAACAATATACAAATGCATGTGACATATTATATCATATCAGTAATTAAAGAAGGACATCTAGTGACCGAAAATGGAACAACTTCTGCCACATGACTAAAAGATGTAAAAGACACAAGAAAAGCAAGCCCTTTTTTTTATGCAAATGTTTGCTTCCATATTTTGGGATGTTTTTGAAGAAGAAGAATGACAAAGAAGAGAAGGGGGAGAGATAGATGGTGTGTATGTGCATACTGCATGTGAGAAGAGAAGAGAGGAAAGGCAGACAGACAGAAAAAGCATTAAGGGAACTAAAACTCGAATCCCTAATTGTGAGCCCCCCCCCCCAACCCTAGTTGTTGGCTGTTCTTTTGTTTGTTGTACTCCTCCACCCTGTGGTTTACTAAACAAACAGCGTTGTCCATATTAGAGCCATATGTGATAGTGCAGAGTCTTACTGAAACACAGATGGCCTTCCATTGCTATCCATAGCTTAACAATTATTTCCAGGACCTCAATGTAGGTGGCAGAGTTAACTCTAAGGCCTTGTGGAAAGAAGTAAGGAGGCATCACATGTCCTTCATTGCTGACAACTCCTAAAACCATGACAGTTGCAGGAAATTTTGTATGCATAACACTTGGAACTTCAGAAGGGTCTGCACATAACCATCTGTCATTTCTTCTGTTAACTTTATGATCTTGGTTAAAGTTTTTCTCGTTTGAGAAAAACGAAATCAAATCTTCTGCTGGATTTTTCAGTTTGTTTAAGAGATTTTTAGATCTGATGTAGTGATTTTCTTTTGCTTTTTCCAACCAGATTTTTGTGGGTGTAGGTTACTATTATGTTGATAACATTGGAAAAGTTATTTTTTTAAAAAAGGAGTTTCAGATCATTTTCACATCTCGAATTGTTTCATCGTAACTATCTTCAAAATGCGGATTTTAAAACGGTATTTTGTCTGACTATGTTTTCGAGATTGTAGATTTACTTAATGTTGATGTTTCATACATCTAAATCTGGCGGGGGAAAAAAAGAGAAACGTGAAAAATGCATAAGTTTCGGAAATTAATAGTAACAATGCCTGGAAGGGCGGAGAAGAACGATCTGTATCTTCTCAAAAAATAAAAATAAAAATGTTTTATTAACACCATTGTAATTAATCTACATGCTCGAAAATGTATATTCGCAAAGTTTCATTTTAAAAATATGTATTTTTTTTAGAAAGCTATTAGGGCACAATTTCGACAGGGTGCAGCCTGTAATCATACCGTTATATATATGTCAGTAAATGAAATGTTAATATATAATTTTATTCCCGTCATGATTCTTCCATAATATAAATTTTTACAAAAGAAAGACAAAGAAAAGGCAAAGGGATGAGAAGAAAGAGAAGAGAAAAAAAAGCACCAAATGCTTCAATTGGTCGCATACCACAACGTTCAACAGAACCTTCTGAAGAAAGCCAGCATGCTCACAGCATTATCACGGGCGATGGCAATTGCTTTGCGGTATTTCTTGCAGTTCTTTTCATTCTGACTTCTAACCCTATCGAAGTTAACTTTATCTTCAGGGTCGATTAAATAAGGCATAAGTCACGTGTTGGGATCGATGGTCTCAAAAATTGCTGGTCCTGAGCCTAAATTAGAAACAACTATTGGTGGAGATGGAGTATATGTAATCTGGGTATACCCCAACTTTTAAATTTTGTTTTTTTTACAGAATCCTATGTTTCAGACCATGGAGAATCCGATTCTGGAAAAAAAT
>NC_069004.1:12990337-12991636 GCF_001194135.2 Octopus bimaculoides | reverse complement strand
GATTAGATTAAGCACTAAGTCGATCCTGATAGTGAAAACCTTTATAATGGTGGAAATCTAGCGGAATCCCATACAACCCCTCATAACTTTTTATTTTGGGGAATTTTCAGGAAAATTTTGCGAATTTATATTCTACACACGAAAATTCATACGATTATGAAAATAAATTTTTAAAACCTTTTTTAATCCCCCCTCCCCCATAAATCCTAAAATCTCCACTCTTTTTCGAATTTTAAAAAATCACAGTATAAAATACGGACAACCCGAATTTTTTGCTTAAATCCCAACTGTGGACCACCCTTGGGTGCATTGTCATTAATCCATTAAATGTATTTACTCAAAGTCATCACGGAACATGACAAGTTGTTCAAAACCTTTCTTCCTCCCAGAAATCTTTATTGAACATCGTATACTCACTATACACGTTCATTTATCACATGTCGCAATAAAACCTTGAACATGAAGATATTTACACAGGATGGGTGTTATTGTCTTTTACTGCACAGAGGTATTTCATAGTTATTGGATTAATGATTCAGTCCAATTATTAAAGTGTTGACGTTTTTATTAGCGACTTCCCACGCTAGATATGTATGTATTTAGGTGTGTATGTCGTAAATCACCTAACACATAGCTATGACGTCATGTATGAATATCGAAAGGTTGTCATAATGGTTTCTAATTTTAGGCACAAAGCCAGCAGTTTGGAGGGGAAGGGATTAGTCGATACCATTCACCCCATTAATTGACTGGTACTTTATAGGACTTTGAAAGAGTGAAATGCAAAGTAGACTTTTGCAGGAAAAAAATAATGTAAAGCAATTTTCCCCGACATTCTAACCATTCTGCCAGCACCCCCACTTTGAACAAAAGCGATTAAGGGAAGGGGTTTTCCATCATTAGATTCAGTACGTTAGTTTCGGATTCTGTATTGAAATTTGAAGGTACTTTTTTAAATTTGTTGTTTCTTTATTTTTGTCATTTTGTTAATTAAGTAACTCTGACCTTTCACATTGAAAAAAAAAAAAAAAATTGAAAGTACATCAACATTTACAGGGTATTAAAAGAAATTCATATTTGAAAATTACTAATTGTAAATCTCACTACGTGAGATATTCAGCAACAGTACTTTGTAGTAAAGATTGTTTGCCAACATATCATGGCAGTCCTGGTTTAGGACTAATGTTGCTGTAATTTAGCTACAGGAGACATCGTCTCTAGCTGGCTCTACGTCGGTTAGGTTTAGGGTTATAAGTATTTTTGCCAAACCCTAAAACCCTAACCCTAAAGCTAAAACAA
>NC_069004.1:12985294-12989004 GCF_001194135.2 Octopus bimaculoides | reverse complement strand
TGCCTTTTTTTTTTTTTTTAGAAAATAGCTTAAGGCCTGCACGACTCTTTTTTGTCCAGTGTGCTAACGATTCTGTTAGCTCGTTGCCTTCCTTTGTATATATACTACTTGCAATTTTTGTTCTGGAACAATTATATTTTGAGATCACATGCTGTGTAAAATATCCAAGTGGGTCTGTCAAAGATGAAGGCCATGTCATCTGGTTTCCCTGTAGTACTATTTGATTGATGGATTCATGGAAAATTTCGATGTGTTCAGTTGATAGTGAGGCATGAAGAACATAACTTTTTCAGGCCCTTACCTTTCATCTGAAACGAGTATATAAGATGGTGTTATCACTTTGGTTTATCTGCATCCTTAAAACTCTGAAACTCTTTGGAAGTTCCAGGCTTTTGAAGAGTGTGGAACCAATTCTTAGCCACTGTTGTTCCTAGGTCTACTCTGACCCAGAGTAGTAGCACCTGTCAGGGTCCCAGCTATGGATTAATTAACATTTTAGAGCTTGCCTATCCATGCCTACCTAAGCTCTGAGCCCAAGTGGTAGCATCTGTTAGGGTTTTAGCAACTGGTTAATTAGCACATTACCTATATATGGATGTGAAAACTGGATCCAGCGGACTCTGCAGAAGAAACTTCATGGTTTAACCAAATTGAAGGTGGTTGCAGTAACGCATTGTGGAAATTAGAGAACAAGAGGAAGCAAGTAAGACATCTTGGTCATTCACTACCTTCATCTCCCTCCCCAGTCGTCTTGGTCTGGTCTTGCCAATGGATTGAAGACATTCACGGACAAGAGAGTGACGTTGACAGTGGGCAACTCTTTTCACTTCAAACAAAGTCATCGCGCAAGTCATTCTTAATGATGACTAGATGGCCCTCGTTCCGATGACAAGATCTAAGTAGAGAAAAAAGTGGTATCATTACTTCGATTATATGCAACTAAAGCGATATTTCTGTCCTTGTCTGTCTGTCTGTCTCTCTTTCAAGTGAAGAGCAAGGACCTGAAAAATTTGATTTTTCTCTTGTCACGCTGACCGATTTCCTCCACGAACTTTTCCTATGGACTAATTGTTACCGACAGCCTTCGAAAGGAATTTTGCAAGTGGAACAAGACTTCTTCCCAATGCAAGTTTATTGTAGAGTAAGAGTTTTATTGATGTGAAGATTCCATACCAAGACAAGTTCTTTTTAGAAACAGTAAGGTAAGCTTCGTGGGAATTTGACAGCTGTTTTTAACAAATCGAGTGACCTCATAGATCAACGGCGATGGGAAACACTTCTAATACCAGGGACAAATTGCAAGTACCAGAGGAAAAAAAAATCATTTTTTAATTTTTCAAATTCGTAGTTTTGCAACTTACGAATTACTAATTTTGGTATTTCAGTTTATACCGTTTTATTTATTTTATTTTTAATTCATTTGTTTTTAATTTATGGACGCAGGCGTGACTGTGTAGTTGAGACACTTACTTCCCAACTATAGTCTTGAGTTTAGTCCACTGCATTGCATCTTGGACAAGTATCTTCTACTGTAGCCCCGAATTAACCAAAGGCTTGTGAGTCCATTTGGTTGACAAACGGAAAAAAGCTCGTTGTGTACAGGATATGTGTATGTGTGTGTCTTTGGGTTTGTTCCCTACCACAGCTTGACAACCGGTGTTGGTTTGTTTACGTCCTCGTAACTTAGTGGTTCGACCCCCAAAATAAACGATAGAATAAGTACCGAGTTTCAAAATAATAGATATTGGGGTCGATTCGACTAACATCCTTCAAGGCGGTGCCCCAGCATGGCCACAGTCCAGTGACAGTGACTGGAACATGGGAAAGATAAAAAGAAAGATGATTAGGGTTTCGAAATTGAATGTTGGCGAAATTTTAGGGTGGACTCACCGTGTATTGAAATTCCTTTGTTGATTTTAGTGATTGCAACCGACGTACCATCTCAAATATGTTGATATTGCTGTTGAGAGGACTATCAAGCAAATTATATCTAAGAACTGAAGAGAAACTGTATGTCAAGTGTCTCTGATGCAGATTTTAGCAATGTTGAGAATGTGGAACTTCGAGGGAAAATCACCCACAATTAGTAAGACAGAAGATAAGCAGTAAAAAGACATGACTTAAGTTTGGGTGTCAGGGCTAAAAAAGCCATTATGCATTCTTATCATTCGGCGAATCTTGAAGTGTGACGTGTGTGCTCACATATTCACCCTCTCTTTTCTCTTGTTTTCTCTCCAGCTCTCTTTCTCTTACTTTCTACCTCTCTCTTTCTCTATGTATCTCCTTCTGTCTTCCACTTCCTCTACCCTTCCCTCTATCTTTTCCTTTCACTATCTCAATTGTCGGCTTGTTTGTTCGGCAGAGAAGGTGCATGTTTAGGATGTTGGTCTTTTAATCGTAAGATTATTGATTCGATTCCGGAACTGGGGCGGTATGTTGGGTGTTTGAGTAAGTCACTTTATTCATGTATTTATTAGGGCGTCAAAATACTCGTTCTTCCAGTTCATTTTACTGAAACTGAGTATCAGCAACTGGCGGGGGTTAACCTTGCTATAAACTCATGTTACATTCATAAGGAATGTTCATTGATAGTGAGTAGCTATCCCTGACCCCCAAAGACTCTATTTCCGTTATAGAGAGGCTAACCTGACAGGCTGAATTGCCCTTTTGGCCTCGTTTTGATAGTTTGGCATATTGTCAGTTCGGAGGTAGACATTGCTATATTTTCATCTAAATTCATTGATATTCAACTCTACCTTTTCATATATGCATTCTGAACGCACCAACAAAGGAGCAACGACCTGTTAAATTAACAGTTAAATATCACTCAGACCACATATTACCATTAAAAAACAGAAAAAGAAGGTAAATTTTCAGATTAACGCCCGCATGATTTTCACTAGGGTGTTAGGGTTAGGGACAGAATTCCCTAACCCTCTAACCGTAACTCTAAACCCTAACCTTAAAACCCTAACCCTGACCCTAAAACCCTAACCCTAACACCCTAGTGAAAATCGTGCTGGTGTTAATCTGAAAATTTACCAAAAGAAAAATGATTGACGCATGGATAATGTAATCCTAGATTCCATGTAAGATGGAGTGATCACGGCTGGAATACCGTCCATTATAGAAGTTTGTTCAAACAGGGTTGACCTAAGGTTAAATAATAACACTTTCAGAAGCACACACACACACACACACACACACACACACAAATTCATCCAATGTTCACAGATTTGGAGATCTGTAAATATTGACGATGAAGTCGATACATGCATCGCCAAGGGAAACTCAGCATTCGGGCAGTTACGTGAATCAATGCGGGAGAGAAGCGTTAGGCTGGCTACCAAGTTCAAGGTGTACCAAGCAGTTGTACTGCATAATATTCTGTTATACGCCTGCGAGACTTGGACGATTTATGAACGTCACGCCATACAGCTAAACCGCTTCCACGTGAACGGCCTACTCTTTTACTTGTTTCAGTCATTTGACTGCAGCCATGCTGGAGAACCTCCTTTAGTCGAGCAAATCGACCCCAGGACTTATTCTTTGGAAGTCTAGTACTTATTCTATCGGTCCTTTTGCCGAACCGCTAAGTTACGGGGACGTAAACACACCAGCATCGGTTGTCAAGCGATGCCGGGGGGACAAACACAGACACACAAACATATATACGCACATACATATATATATATATATATATATATATA
>NC_069004.1:12977942-12983859 GCF_001194135.2 Octopus bimaculoides | reverse complement strand
CACACTACCTGATCAAAGATAGTTAATCTTTCAATTTTTACCGTTTTTTTTTTAATGTTTTTTTTTCTTTTTCAGGAGAACTATACAACATTCTTTTGCTAGTTTCATAATATTCCTCTTTATATCTCCTCTGTCGTCTGGAACTTTCATTACCATCACAATCATCGTCATCAACATCATAATGTTCCTCTTCTTTTATCATCGTCATCATCTTCGTTTCTTTCGTCGTCATCGTTCTCCAATCATCATCATCATCATCACCATTGTAATCATTACCACCACTACCACCACCACCACCACAATCACCACCACCATGGTCGTCATCGCCATCACCACCACCATCACCATCATTTTCCATTATCACTATCATCATCATCATCATCATCATCATCATTTTTATCATCACTACCATTGTTATTGCCATCATCATCAGCATCATCATTGTGGTGGTGGTGGTGGTGGTAGACGTGGTGGTGGTTTGTCGACGTTGTGTTGTTATTTTCGGTATTTCATACACAAAAATAACCAATCATATTTACTGCAATGTTTTGCGGAGGGGGATGAGGTAGAACAAAAAGCGACAGCAAGATTCTTGGAAAGGTGAAGGGAAGCCTGAGTTTTGGACAAAAATAACTTTGAGAAGTGGGCCGTTTTTACACCAAAATAGAATACAACCCCCCTCCCCCTACTTCCTCTACCTTCTCTTTTACTAACAGATACCTAGACTAGCATATACCCATCTCTCCCTTTTTCTCTCTTTCTTCCTCTAACCCTCTCTGGCACCCTCTCTTTCTCTCTTACTCTATCTATCTACTAATTTATCAGTCTATCCATCAAACTATTTATCTATTTTATCTGCTTTATTTATCTATTCATTTATTTATTAGTTTCTAGCTGTTTCTATCTGTCTATCTTTCTCTGTAGTCCTTTCTTTCTTTTCTCTCTATACCAACTCTCTCTCTCTCCCTCTCTTTATATCTCTCTTACGTTCACTCTCTCTCTTATATCCATTACTTTTGCTCTCTCACTCTCTACCTGTTTCATTTACTCTCTCACTCGTTTATCCGAAAAAAACTTCACTCTGCCTTCTTTCACTGTCTCTCACATCCTCTTTCACTTTGATCCTCTATCACTGTCTCTTTCTCACATTCACTCTCTTCACATTCTCTCTATCTCTCACTTTCACCCTCTATCAATATCTCCTTATTTCTCACTTTCACCCGTTTGTATTTATCTCTCTATCTCTATCTCTCTCTTTCACTATCCGTGTATCTCTTACTTTCGCCCTCTATCACTGTCTCATTTTTGTTCTCTTCCTCTTTAAGTTTCATTACATTCATTACTCTATCAACCCTATCTTTTTTTGCCCTTCCTCCTAAAACTTTTTATTGTATCTCTTACTTTTTCTCCTTCTTTTATTTCATATACCCCTTTCTATACTCATTACTCTGTCTATCCTCTCTCCGCCAGTTTCATACTTTTTCTCTACTCCATCCACTCCGGTCTCCCACCTCTAAGTCTTAGATACCTTGTATTCATTACTCTATCTAGTCGCCACTCCTTCTTGTTCCTCTATCTATTCTCAAATAACCCTCCTCTGTTACACTGTGTCTGCCAGTTAACTACCATCTGTCAGTCATAATTTCTTCTTACTACATAGTTCCTAGGTAACTCAGTATCATCCAATCTCCATAAAATATACACATTCGTTAGTAGTTTAACAACAACAACAACAACAAAAAGTTTGTTCTTGTTTTTTTTTTCGTATATTTGTTTTTAAATTTTACTTTACTATTATATGGTCAACGGAAGATTACTTTCAGATAATTTTAACAACTGGATTACCTGTTCCAAACAACTGACTGACAGACCTGCAGATAAACAGACAGTCAAACTACCACCAACCCCGTCATTATACACGCACAACACACATATATTCACGCTTATAAACACCCGCATCCGCCCCCTCTCTCTCTCTATCTGCTTAAATACAGACAATAAGTACTTAAGAAAAAGAACAGGAGAGAAAGAAGCAAAAAAGACAATTGGCAGGGTTTCTTTACTTCTATGACTGATCAAAGAATTCGGTAAGTCGCTGTTTTTGCGCAGGCTATGAACAGCTCTGGGACAACTATCCAAGAAGCCGGACCTGTAGCAGGGGCCACACTCAGACCCTATCTGAAAAGGAAGAAATCATCTTTAGGTGAAACCAAAGTAGCTGTAGTCGGGGCAGAAGGTGTCGGCAAAAGTGGTGAGTATGAAGTTTAAACTTACATACAAACCAAACTTGAAAAGAAAAAAAAAGATATTAAAAATAATAATAAATAAATATAAACCTCTCGTCTTCTTTGAAGATTCATGTTGGGCTGGTTTGAAAACCAAAGCGAAGTTTAGGAAGAAAAGAGGTGAAAATAATGCTGTTGTTTCTCGGCGGAGGGGTAGTCGTTACATTTATAATTCCAAACTTCTACATGTATAGAGAGAGATAATATATACGGCTCATTAAAAAAAATGTCTTTTTTTCTAAGTAAATCCTCACAAGTTTCTTATATATATATATATATATATTATTTATATATATACACACATCTTTTTCGATTTCTTTCTGTAAATATCGTTAAGTGAAACATTAAACAAACAAAATAAATGTTTGCGTTCTGAAACTAATTAAACTACTCGGGGAACGTTCAGTTTCGTCGAGATTTCGAAGTAACACGCATCGTTGTTATTTCTTGTGCTGTCTGTGTGTTGGTGTGGTGTAATATGAATGTTTGTTGGACTCCCCCATCGTTCCGTCCTCTTTCACCCTCAAAATACACGTTAATCTGCGGCAAGTTAACTTGGAGAAGTTCTTGAAAGCGCACACTATCTTTCTCTCTCCCTTCCATTTTTGGGACAACACGGTCGGATTTAATGGTTACATTACTCCAACCACGATTCATTCCAAATTTTGGTCCCTCCCAGTAGTGGAAACTAAATTACATTCGGTGGAAATGCCTTTACTTTTTCTCTTTAATGCTTTGATACAGATTGTATTTGTTTGTGGCTGTGGATTGGTCAAGCTAAGTTGTACCTACCTATTTAATTAAAATAGCGGCTTGCCAAATCTATCCAATTTAACTAACTACAAGTCTTTTATTGCATTCATTGAATGAGATGCTTCGTTGTAAATCGTTTTAATGTTAGCTACAATGGGAGATTTTTTTTCCCTCCCTCCTGTAACGAAAATAAATACCACTCAGTATGTGAATGTTTGTGCCAAATACTCGAAACGAAAGAAAGAACGAAATCAACAACAATTATTTCTCACACTGGCTCAAGGCCAATAATTTTGCGGTAGATGGGGCACATAGGTAATTGAATCGACTATATTACTGGTACTTGTTTTCTCGACGCTGGAAAAAATGAGGACATTGTTTACGCTGGCGAGGTTTAGGATGTAACGAGATGGAGTAAAATAAAGTAATTTAGTTCCGTCATGATAATGATTTTTGATTTTACCTCAAAGCCACATATATTATGTGAAGCGTATAATCGAATGAATGAACCACAGTCTGATAAGAATCCCATTTTATCAACCCTAAATGGGTAAAAAGGTAAAGTTTATCTCATCTAGCCTGTTATTTGAACTTGAAATAAAGAAAGAAAAAAATACATGGGTATATTATCAAATGCTAAAAGATATTTTCGTACAGCGCTCTACCAATTCTGCCATTAAACACTCTTACAACCACAATAATTATGATGATTATATCTAACATGGGCACTAATCCACATCTTGGGGGGAAAGTTACCAACTTTTAAGTCAATGTTGGTACTCACAAAGTTGACCCAGAAAGATTTGAACTCAGAATATAGTGATATAAACTAATAAAGACCCCCCCCCCATCAGTCATGAATGACTATGGGATTGTACCTAGAAAGTTACCCTCCGAGGCACAAGTCCAGGCAAGGTTGTTTATGGAAGACCAGCAGTTGCCCATGCATACCAGCCTCCCCTCTCCATGCCACCAGTGTTATCCAACAAAAAGGCAAAGGCCGATACAGCTTGGCACCAGTGATGTTGCAACTCTTTTCTTCAGATGAGTGAACTGAAACAACATGAAATAAAGTGAAATAAAACGACTTGCTCAGTAACATATCACACAATCTGGTCTGGAAATCGAACTCACTATCTCATGATTATGAGCCTGACACTCTAACCACTGTGCCATGTGCCTTTCTACTAAAGGCACAAGGTCTGAAATTTTGTGGTAGGGAGCTAGTTGATTACGTCGACACCAGTGTTTATTGACTCCGAAAGGTTGAAGGGCAAAGTTGACCCAACAGAATTTGAACTCAGAACATAGCGACAGACAAAATACCACTAAGTATTTTGCCAGACGTGCTAATAATAATAATATTAATAGTATAAAATAATAATTATTATAATGATAGTGGAAGCACATGTCTTAGTGGTTAAGGTATTGGATTCATGATCATAAGATTGGGGTTTCGATTCCTGGACTGGGCAATGCATTGTGTTCTTGTGTAAAACACTTCTTTTCACACTGTTCCAGTCCCCTCAGCTGGCAAACATGAGTAATCTTGCTAATATTTGGGGAACCAGCCCTATGCTCCTTACAGAGTAACATGGACTAATCAGGTATGACACCAACAATTTTGAAGGGGGGAAGTTTAGTTGATACCATGGGCACCTCTACATAGTATTTACCCACTGATAGATAAATAGCAAAGTTAACCTCAAAGGAATTGAACTCAAGACTGTTACAGCACTGTTACTAAATGCTGCAAAGTATTTTGGTTGTTGTTTTAATCATTCTACTAATCCATTGATTATATCAACTCTTGTACTTAACTGGTGCTTTATCTACTCAAACTTGGAAGGATAAAATGTAAATTTGATTTCAATGAGAATTGAACTTGAAACTTGAAAACCCAAAACAAACAACCAGAGGCACTTCGTCCAATTCCCTTACTAATTCTGACAATCCACTGCCTTAAATAATAATGCTTATTTCTTAGACGGGCACAAGGCTTAAAGGCTTCAAATGTTGACTAATTCAACCCAGTATTTGACTGGTACTTTATTTTTTTTATCATAAAAGCTAAGCTGACCTTGGCAGTATTTGAACTCAAAAATGTAAAGTGGGGGAACAAATGCTACAAGGCAATTAGTCCCTTCTACCACTTCTTCCAGTCTGCTGCTCTAAATCATCATCATCATCATTTAACATCCGCTTTCCATGCTAGCATGGGTTGGACGATTTGACTGAGGACTGGTGAAACCAGATGGCAACACCAGCCTCCAATCTGATTTGGCAGAGTTTCTACAGCTGGATGCCCTTCCTAACGCCAACCACTCTGAGAGTGTAGTGGGTGCTTTTACGTGCCACCCGCACGAAGGCCAGTCAGGCAAATGATAATAAGGATTTCAAATTTTGGCACAAGGCCAGCAATTTTGAAGGAGGGAGTACGTCAATTGCATCAACCCTAGTACTCAACTGGTACTTATTTTATCGACCCTGAAAGGATGAAAGGCAAAGTTGACCTCAGCTGGATTTGAACTTAGAACATAAAGATGGACAAAATATCTGACATGTTAACAATTCTTCTAGCTTGTTGTCTTAATAATAATAATAATTGTTTCTGCTAAAGGAACAAGGCCTGAAATTTGTGGGGAGGGGATTAGTCAATTACATCGGATCCAGTGGTACTTAATTTTTCGACCTCGAAAGGATGAAAGGCCAAATCGACCTCGGCACAATTTGAACTCAGAACATAAAGACAGATGAAATACCACTAAGCATTTTACCTGGCATGCTAACGATTCTGCCAGATCACCACCTTAATAATAATAATAATAATCATCCTTTCTACTATAGGCACACTGCCTGAAATTTGGGGAAGAGGGAAA
>NC_069004.1:12975793-12977756 GCF_001194135.2 Octopus bimaculoides | reverse complement strand
GAAGAAAAGTAGGGAACAAGAACTTATGATAAATATAAAAACACAAATATTTAATATTATTATATAACCATCATCATCATCATCATCATCATCGTCGTTTAACGTCCGCTTTCCATGCTAGCATGGGTTGAACGATTTGACTGAGGACTGGTGAAACAGGATGGCAACACCAGGCTCCAATCTAAATTTGGCAGAGTTTCTACAGCTGGATGCCCTTCCTAACGCCAACCACTCAGAGAGTGTAGTAGGTGCTTTTACATGTCACCTGCACGAAGGCCAGTCAGGCGATACTGGCAACGGCCACGCATCATTTTACATCCGGTTTTCCATACCTGCATGGGTTAGACAGTTCCTTTCTAACACAGCATCTTACCATTTGTTTTCATTACATTCCTTCAGGAAAATCTTTTTGTTAAACCCCCAGCTGATGAACAGAGGGGGTTGCTGTCCTCTCAACCAATATGCTGCTGTGGGTGCCTCTGGATGATGGACTCTGGTGATGTTATTCCATGCTTTCCAATCCATGGCTCTGGCTTTAGCATGCTTGAGGTCGAGACACTGTAACTTCAGTCTTACTCAGTTTGTTTTGCTTGTGTCTTCTTTGATGTACTGCACTGGAGAATCCAGTGCATTGGGTTGCTGCTGTTTCAGAAGTTGATGTGGTAGTCTTCCAGTGCTCACCCTGCAGTCATAGCCAAACCACTGTAGTCTGCACTGCCAGACTTGGTCTTCAATGGTTGGCTGCTGCTGGCATTGTTTTCAGATGTTTGTGCAGTCGCTGGATGAGCACTTCAGGAAACTAAACATGCTGAGATCAGTTTTCCTCTTTTCTTTCTCTGTCTTCTTTGGTTTTTCTCTCACAAAACTTTCTTCAGCTCGGATCTCTTGGCACTTCTTTATCCAGCTGTTATCATCCATACACATTACATGCCTGTACTTGTGCAGTTGTTTCTCTTGCACATTACATTTGATTCCTTTTATCTCTCAGCTCATGTATAGATAACTATGTATATAAACATAAAGGAATAAATATAAATGCAACTATTAAGAGGAGCCCACCCACATACACATCATGACTGTCTGCATCTACACCTTGTGCTCAAATAGGGCACATCCAGAAATGTCTGAGATTTTTGCGGGTTGGCTGAGCTAAGGGCCCTCAGTTGAGCCACGAAAGGCTGCATTCTCTGGGGTATAATCCCTGAAACATTCATAGAACACTAATGTGGTCTTAACGAAAAGTATGTTTTTTTCTTTTTTCTTTTCGGAAGTATGATACTGGGCCCTTTTACCTTGCCTTGAACTCTCAATTCCTGATGGAGTTTTAGGGACACAATCATGACACTCAACATCTGGAACAGTTTGTCTTTACCTGGTGGAGCCCATCCTTCTTCACAGATGATTTCTTCTTGAAAGTGAGAGGAAGAGGATCCCCCCTCCCCTTAGTGCTGGGCTGGTAGTTTATCAACTTTGAAAGAAAGTAAACCTCAGTGCTGTGCAGAGGAACGGAACAAATATTGAAAGGCCTTCTCTCTATACCTCTTAAAATCTTAGTCATCCCATTACCAGTGAACATATTGTTTTGTTACCTTGCCGGTTATACAGTTATTTTTTATGGCACTCCGTCACTTACGACGATGAGGGTTCCAGTTGGTCCGATCAACGGAAATTAACGTGCAAGTGGATGAGCACTCCACAGACACGTGTACCCTTAACGTAGTTCTCGAGGATATTCAGCGTGACAAGGCTGACCCTTTGAATTACAGGCACAACAGAAACAGGAAGTAAGAGTGAGAGAAAGTTGTGGTGGAAGAGTACAGCAGGGTTCGCCACCATCCCCTGCAGGAGCCTCGTGGAGCTTTAGGTGTCTTCGCTCAATAAACACTCACAACGCCCGGTCTGGGAATCGAAACCGCAATCCTATGACCGCGAGTCCGCTGCCCTAACCACTGGGCCATTGCAC
>NC_069004.1:12971487-12975647 GCF_001194135.2 Octopus bimaculoides | reverse complement strand
CTGAACCACCGTGAAGTCAAGGAATCAATTCATCTTTTTGCATTTTTTGTTTGGTTTCCTGTGTTTTCCTAGTTTTTTTTTTCCTCCTCCTAGTCTTCTCTGACAGTTTGCCATACTTCTCACCTCCTGATATTCTTTTTCTCAGCTCTTGGAACTGAGGGTGAGATAATCTCTTCAATCACAGCAGACCACACTGTATTTGTGGTCTGCTGTTGTACAGTTACCTTTACTTTCTTCTGTCCTGTTTTTTTTTTTTTTTTTTACCTCTGAGCAGAAACCTGTCAAATAGACTTGCATGTAAAACTCAGGTTTTCTACCTTGTGTCACCAATCTCATGCTTTTTCTTTCTGCTACCTTGACAAAGCGCAGCCCTGGAATGGTTCTGTGCTCACAGCGTCATTAGACTTAAAATTGAAACCCCCATCCAATCACATGTTTTTTCTTGTCACTTCAGCATTTATCACCACCTCATACTATGTTACAAAAGTGTTTATGCTTCCCCATGCATTATGGCACAAGCTGCTGAACATGTGTATAATTCACCATCTTGGTCTACTTTTTGGCTTCATCCTCAGTTTTGAATAGAGATTTTCCATAGGTTCTTCCTCAGTCAATCTCATATATTGGTTCGTCCCATAAAGAATGCATTTTCTTATACTTCTTTAATTTTTCAAAATTAAGATAAAGTTCTTTTTTAATCTAAAATATACTCTCCTTCATTTTCTACTATGCTCTTTCATCTATCTGGTACACTTGCAAGGCCCCTCTTTCAAAATTCACTTGTCTATGACGAAAAATACTCCTCCAGTACTGTTCTGACCTTGTCTACAGAGTTCATATTTTTTCCATCCAAATGATTTTGAAGACTGCGGAATAAATGATAATCAGATGGAGCAATGTCTGGCAAATATGGTGGGTGGGGCATCATTTCCCATTCAAACTGCTCCAGCCTTTGGAATGTCATCCTCACTGTATGTGGCTGAGCATTATCCTGATGGAAGAACACCTTTCATCTTGAAATTAAAGATGGTTGTTTTTCTTCTAGCGCTGACTTTAGCCACTCAAGCTCCTTTATCATTTGGTTTGGGTTTAAAAGTTCAAGGTGGACTAAACCTTTCATTTGCCACCAAACAGATAACAACACCTTATATGGATGAAAACATTCTTTAGCCTGGGGTGCTGGTGTTTCTCCTTTCCCTACCCACTGTCTTCAGTGCTTGACATTTTTACAGAGAACTCATTTCTCATCACCTGTCAGTATTTGGTCCAAAAAAGGTTCCTTCATGAGCTGTGACGGCAAAGAAGAGTACACATTCACTCTCTGTGTGTGATTAAACTTTGAAAGGTTTTGAGGAACCCATTGACTCAATTTTCTGACTTTTCCGATGGCACACAGGTGTCGATGAATAGTTGACTGACCAAATCCAAACTTCTGTGCTAGATCCGCAACAGTTACGATGGGATTTTGTTCCACCAGGGTTTGTAGGACATCCTTGTCGAGCTCTACATATCTTCCAGGATGAGACTCATCTTCTAGGCTGTAGTTTCTGGCTCAGAATTTCTGGAACCACTGTTCATACTGGCTTATGCTTATTGTCCAATCCCCATATACTACATTAATATTCCTCACACTTTCCATTGCATTGTTGCCTTTATTGAACTCTTAAAGCAAAATATGCCGAATATGCTCCTTTGTCACTTCCATTATAGTTTTGAAAAAAATAACTGTTAAAATTGAATTTAAAACTTGCACTAAGAATAAGTTGATGCAAGTAGTTTATCCCATCCTCTGACTTTTAGTTCATGCAGTTAAAAAAAGCGCATTATTTATGAGATGACCCAATGCATTGTTTCCTATTATAGGCCAGAGCTACCTCCAGTATCAGTCAAATACTGTGGCCATGTTCTGTAGTCTGTTTTGGCTTGGTTTTTATTGCTGGATGTTCTTCCTAATGCCAACCACTCTATAGAGTGTGCTGAGTGCATTCTTATGTGTGTATATATATTTTTATATATATACGAAGAAAAAGAGATGGTTAGAATTTTGGATAATTCTTTATTAGCATTTTTGTCTCATTCATGGAGACTCTTCAGATATAAGTTTCACAGAAAATTTCTTTGCCTTTTATACAGATCTAGAAGAGAATGTGTTCTTCCAGATTTGTATAAAAGGCAAAGAAATTTTCTGTAAAACTTATATCTGAAGAGTTTCCATTGAATGAAACATAAGTGCTAATAAAGAATTATCCAAAATTCTCACTATTTCCCTTTTATTAATATATAAAATCTGTACATCACATCACTTCAAGCAATCTGTACATGTGTGTGTGCGTCTGTGTCTCTCGCCAGCCACTACTTGATAACCAGTGTTGGTGTGTGTAACACAGCAGTTTGGCAAAAGAGACTGATAGAATAAATACCAGGTTTTAAAAAAAAATGTACTGAAGACTATTCATTTGACTAAAAATTCTTGAAGGTGGTGCATCTGCATGGTTGCAGTCTAATGCTTGAAACAAGTAAAAAGTATAGCATAAAAGAAATTCATTGGTTAGTTCTGACAGTTTAGATTCTTGCTTCAACTGTTCACATGAGATGTTGTTACATTTGGATGCCATTCCCTGATTGGTAACTACACAGCTGAGCAGTAAGAGACATGTGTCTACTTTAATTTGCTATTATACATGCTTCTAACAGAACACATATATAGGACAAGGTGTAGACCTCTCTAAATTGCCCCTAACATTTGTATAGTACTTCATTTTTTGAACCTAGAAGCATAAAAAGCAAAGTCAACTTTATTGGGATTTGAAATTGGGATGTAAATACCACAAGTATTTTTCTCAGGTGCTTTGTTGAGTCTGCCAATAATGATAATAATGGGTCCAAATTTTGGCACACGGCCAGCATGTCTGCGAGAGGAGCTAAGTTGATTATATCAACCCCAGTGTTCAACTGGTACTTATTTTATCAACTTTGAAAGGATGAAAGGCAAAGTGGTCGCTGCAGAATTTGAACTCAGAACGTAAAGACAGATGAAATGCTGCTAAGCATTTTGCCTGGCATGCTAACGATTCTGCTAGCTTGCCGTTTGATGATGATGATGATGATGATGATGATGATGATAATAATAACAATAATAATAAGAGCACTCAGAGAGCGCAAACCTCCGCCAAGGCAACGGGATTGATCCCAAAATCTAATCAGTTTGTGCCAGTCACGAAGCCAAACATCTTTGAAAGTTTCATGTGAATCCATCCAGCGGTTCTTGAGATATCTTGTGCACAGACAAACAAATAAACAAACACAACTGAAAAAAATACCTCCACCTTCACTAAGGCAGAGGTAATGATAATAATAATAATAATAGTTTCAAATTTTGCCACAAAGGCAGCAATTTGGGGGAGGGGATGAGTCAATTACATCGACCTCAGTGTTCAACTGGTACTTACTTTATTGACCCTGAAAGGCTGAAAGGCAAAGTCGACCTCTATGGAATTTGAACTCAGAACATAGCAGCAGATGAAATACCACTAAGCATTTTGCCTGGCATACTAACAATTCCGCCGGCTCACCATCTTTTTAATAATAATAATAATAATAATAATTCTTTCTACTATAGGCACATGGTCTGAAATTGTTGGGGAGGGGTTAAATCGATTTCATCAACCCCAGTACTCCACTGGTACTTAATTTATCGACCCTGAAAGGATGAAAGGCAAAGTCGACCTCGGTGGAATTTGAACACAGAACGTAGCGGCAGACAAAATACCACTAAGCATTTCGCCCAGCATACTAACGATTTTGCCAGCTCACCACCTTCTTAATAATAATAATAATAATAATACCAACAACAACAACAACAACAGCAACAATCACCCTTTCTACTATAGGCACAGGGCCTGAAATTTTTTAGGAGAAGCTAGTGCTTAACTGATAGTTAATTTCATTGATCTTGAAAGAACGAAAGGCAAAGTTGACCTTGGTAGAACTTGAACACAGAAATGCCACAAAGCATTTTGTCCAGTGTGTTAACAATTCTGCCAGCTCACCACTTTAATAATAATCCCTTTTACTATAGGCACAAGACCAGCAATTTGTGGGGAGGGGTGGGGGCTAATCGATTGACCCAGTGCTTAACTAGTATTTATTTCATCAACCCC
>NC_069004.1:12966517-12969649 GCF_001194135.2 Octopus bimaculoides | reverse complement strand
ATATATATATATATATATATATATATATATATATACATATATACGACAGGCTTCTTTCAGTTTCCGTCTACCAAATCCAGTCACAAGGCTTTGGTCGGCCTGAGGCTATAGTAGAAGACACTTGCCCAAGGTGCCACGCAGTGGGACTGAACCCAGACCCATGTTGTTGGAAAGCAAACTACTTACCACACAGCCACTCATGCGTATATATATTTTATCAATACAGACACTCATGTGTATATATATTTTATTAATATTTGGCAGAAACTAAAGCAGTGAGCTGGTAGAGTTGTGACTGCACCAATGCTTTGTGGTATTTTGTCAGTCTTTACATTCTGAGTTCAAATGCTATGAAGGTCGACTTTGCATTTCATCCTTTTGGGGTAGATAAAATAAGTACCACTTGGACATTGGGGCTGATATAATCAACTTACCCACTGCCTTGAAACTACTGGCCTTGTGGCAGAAGCAACAGAGTGACTCAAGAGCCAAGAGTTTTGTGTTTTAGCACACACACACACACACACACACATACACACACACACATGCATGCATGCATGCACACATATACATGAGATGGTGCTAAAAAGTTCCTGGCTTTGGGTAAAAGAAAATACAGGAGGATCAGTTAATAATGATTTTATTCAACATATTTTCCTTAGATTCACACACTTATTGCAGTGGTCCTTCAGTTTTTCTAAGCCCTGGAAAAGAACTTAGAAGTCTGGGCCTCCAACTAGGCCTTTCATGTTGCCCTTAGAGCCAGGAACTTTTCAGTACCCCCTCTCACACACACACACACACACACACACACACTCATAACTTGCACAACATGAAGAATATAATTAGTTACAAATAGTATCCATTTTAAAGATGTAAATATTTTCTTAGCCTTTTACATCTAACATCATTTGTCCGCCACGGCATACCGATTCAGTAGTTGATGGATACTGGTTTCAAATTTTGGCATGAGGTTAGCAGTTTCGGAGAAGCGGGTAAGTCAATTACATTGACTCCAAAAGAATGAAAAGCAAAGTCGACCTCGGCAGAATTTGAACTCAGAACATCAATTCTGCCAGCTTGCCTTCTTCAGTAGCTGATAGATATTGAACTCAGAATGTAAATGAGTTGAAAGAAACAACACTGGCATTTTGTCTGCTCTAACAATTCTGCCTGCTAGTCACCTTAATCCTTCAGTGTTTAAACCAGCCATATCTGGCCCAAATATTGTACCTGTTTTATGTTCAAAATGGCTAGATTGGCCTCTCACACCTGTCATACAATGTTATTCTAAAAATAAACAATCACATCATCAAAATTTTGAATCTAGGGGATAATGCATAATTAATTAAAAACAATGAATAAATAAGCATTCAATTTGGCAGAATAATCTGAATGCTAAAGGGTTAAAAAATAATCCTTTCTACTATAGGCACAAGGCCTGAGATGTTGGTGGAGGGGGCTCGTCAGTTATATTGACCCCAATGTTCAACTGAGACTTATTTCATCATCTCTGAAAGGATAAAAGGCTAAGTTAACCTTGGTGGAATCTGAACTCAAAACATGTGTACCTTTAGTTGTGAGGCACCATTATAATAAAAGTAGAGTTATGAGGTACCTTTATATTAGTTACTTCTACTGACATTAGGTACCTGTATCTTAGTTGAGTTTGCTTCATTAAACTCCTTCTCTGGTATTTCAAAAATGAATGAAGATTTTTGCTCATGTAGTCCTTACAGATAACTTTCCTAGTGCTGGTGGTACAATAACATATATTTGGTCCATGTTGTAAATTATTTGGTGTTGGAGGGCATGCAATAGTGATAAAAGGAAAAAAGGACAAAAAGATACATTGTACACAAAAAATAAGGATTGGCAGTTTCTTCTGATATTGTGGATATCAAAGACCCACAAGGGATGGTGATATGCTGTCATCTAACCCATGCAATCATGGAAAAAATGGACATGAATCGATGTTACTGTGGATAAAGGTATGCTTGTAAACACATGAACTCATATACACACTTATACACACATTGGCTTACACTTGTTTTGCAAAACAAGCTTAATGTCTATATTATTATTATTATTATTATTATTATTATCATCATTAAGCAGAATCATTAGCACACTGGAAGAAATGCTTAGTGGCATTTCTTCTCACTTTACATTCTGAGTTCAAATCCCACCAAGGTTGACTTTGCCTTTTATCCTTTCAGGGTCGATAAAATAAGTACCAGTTGAACGCTGTGGTTGATGTAAATGACATACCTACTTTCCCCAAATTTCAGGCTTTGTGCCAGTCACTAGGATTATTATTATTATTATTATTAGCTCTCATCAATTTCTTCAAATATCATTTGAAGAGGAAGGTGAGGGTAGAGCGGGAGGTGCTGCCCTCTAGTGTGTGTTTATCAAAAGATGGTCGACAGTGACAGGGCTGGTGAGACTGAATGGATCTACTTTGAATATGCTTTTCTAAACAGGAGGAAAGAAACTGGAAGAGGGCACTTTCTCATGCCTTGGAGATGGCAGAGTAATCCGGGATTTTTATGTGGGATTTACCCCAGATTACCCTAAGTGGACTGCCCCACTATTGGGGATTCTATTTATTTATTTATTTATTATTTGTTTCTCTACTTTCTATTATATCTTTTGTTATATCCATTAATGGGGTAGTATCTCCCCTTGATTGATGTCAATCCCACATGTTTTTGTTTTTGTAATTTTTTTGTTGTGCTGTAACTTGTTCTTCGATATTGTTCTCCATGTTTTGGGTCCTTGTGGCCAATAAATGAAATCATTATTATTATTATTATTATCATTATTATTATTATTATTATTATTATTATTTTTAAGGCAGCAAGCTGGCAGAATTGTTAGTATGCTGGGCGAAATGCTTAGTGATATTTTGTCTGTCACTATATTCTGAGTACAAATTCTGCTGAGGTCAACTTTGACTTTCATCCTTTCAGAGTCAAAGTAAGTACCAGTGAAACACTGGGGTTGATGTAATCGACTAGTCACCTCCCCACAAATTTCAGGCCTTGTGCCTTTAGCAGAAAGGGTTATTTTTATTATTATTATTATTATTATTATTATTATTATTATTATTATTATTATTATTATCAT
>NC_069004.1:12955771-12966410 GCF_001194135.2 Octopus bimaculoides | reverse complement strand
TATCATTATTGTTTATTACTAAAGCAGTGAGCTGGCTGAATTGTTAGCATGCTAGACAATGCTTAGCAACATTCCATCTGCCTTTGCATTCTGAGTTCAAATTCCACTAAGATCAACTTTTAAGGCCTTGAGCCTACAATAGAAAGTTATTATTATTAAAGTGATGAGATTGGCAATCATTCGCACATAAAATTGCTTAATAGCATTTCTTTGTCTCTTTATGTTCCGAGTTCAAATTCTGCTGAGGTCAACTTTATCTTTCATTCTTTCGAGGGTCAACAAATTAAGTACCAGTGAAACACTGGGGTTGATGTAATCGACTAGTTCCCTCCCTCAAAATTTCAGGCCTTGTGCCTATAAGAGAAAGGGTTATTAAAGTAATGAGTTGGCTGAGTCGTTAGCACATCAGATAGAGTGCTTTGTAGCATTTCTTCTGTCTCTTTACGTTCTGAGTTCAGATTCCATCAAGGTTAACTTTACCTTTTATCTTTTTGGGATCACTTAATAAGTTCCATTTGAGAACTGGGGGCTTGATGCAAACAATTTAGCCCCCCTCCTCAAATTGCCAGCTTTGTGCCAAAAATTTGAAACACTTATAACGGCGGCAAGCTGACAAAATTGGTTAGCACAATGGACCAAATGCTTAGCAGTATTTCTTGACTTTACATTCTGGATTCAAATTCCTCTGAGATCAACTTTGCCTTTCATCCTTTTAAGGCTGATTAAATAAATACTAGTCAAGCACTGGGGTTGTTGTCATTGACTCATCCACATGCCCCAAATTTCATGCTTTCTGCCAGTAGTAGACAGAATTATTATTATTACTTATAATGAAGGCAGCGAGCTGGCAGAATCGTTAGCACGCCAGGCGAAATACTTAGTGGTATATTGTCTGTCTTTATGTTCTGAGTTCAAATTCCACCGAGGTCAACTTTGCTTTTCATCCTTTTGGGGGGGTCGATAAATTAAGTACCAGTTGCGTACTGGTGTCAATCTAATCGACCGGTCCCTCCCCCCAAATTTCAATCCCTGTGCCTATAGTAAAAAAGATTATTTCTTTTTATCACAGGTTTTGTTGGAACTCCTGGACTCTTGCATGCATAGTGGGCTTGCTGTCTGCAGCCTACGGTACCATGCTGTTTGTTCTTTTCAACTATCTAATACTTTCCTGATTATTCTGGCTGTACCAAGGAGGCAAACCTTTTGTAACAGTTCTACTGGGCACTTTGTTCCAATTTCCTTTATATTCCTCTTGATGCCTTCTGATACTGTCCCCGAGAACCCAACAATAACTGACACTATCTTCACTTTCTTCATTTTCCATAGTCGGGTTATTTCATACTTAAGAGGGTTGTATTTATCTATTTTTTTGCCTTCCTTCTTGACCATTTGTGGGTCAAAGGGGCACACAACATCAATTATATAGCACATGTTGTGCATCTTGTTGACCACCACTAGGTCTGGTTTGTTATGCTCTAGCACCTGATCTGTTTGAATTGGTTCCGTTGATCAGATCAGTTGGAACCCTCACTGCTATAATTGACAGAGCACATGTTTTAAGAGCATTGAATAAATGTCTGATAGTATTTATTTCAACTTTGTTTGTCCTGAGTTCAAATCTTGTCTGTAACCACATTACTTTTCATTTTTGTAGGGGATCAACAAAATTAACTTCAAATCAAGTATTGCAGTTGATCTAATCAACTAATGATCTCTCCCACAAAATTTCAAGCTTTGTGTCTCAATTAGAAACAATTAATTCTGGTTTATTCTTTTCTGAATTTATTTGGTTATTAATTACCTGGCCTAGCCCTATTGAATTATCATATTCTTTCTAATTTTGACTCAAGGCCAACAGATTAGAGTGCTCAACTGATACTTTATCAATCCTGAAAGGATGAAAGACAGAGTTGACCACAGCTGCATTTGAACTCGGAACTTAAAATCTTAAAGAGCTGAAAGAATTTTATCTGATGCAGTAGTGACTCTGCAAGCTTGCCACCTTTATTGAATGCATCCTCTATTTGGTGATCTGGGGGTTTTGTGAAGTAAGGTAATCAATTATATGTAACCTAAAATGCAATAGAAATATTTTCACACAAATATATTTACATAGAAACAGTTTCTTTCAGGTAACAGTAGTTTATGGTTTCATTGATGTCAGTATTAACTCCTATCTGAGTGGTTAATCTGTAGTAAGTAATTGAGTCACTTTGTCCTGATAGGTGCAAAGGGAGCCGGTGCCTGAGGTGGCTGTGGCTGTTCAGGCCAAGGGTTGTATAGAAGAACCAGAGATCATTTATCACGGGGTGGGTTGGTGGGCGACAAGAAAGTGTAAGTCTGTCTTTGACGTCTGATCTCTGCCTCTTGATGTCTGTTATTTTCCATCTGGTCCGTTCCCTTGATAATGGTATGCAACCACTTTGGGCAATTCTTGGCAATTGTCTCCCAGGTATTTTGGCTCAATGGAGCAGCAGAGCAGGGTGGCCTTGAACTGGTTTCAGAAAAGGAATTTGGGGTTTCCACGTGGTCTGGTACCTGAGGCTTATTTTGTAAAGAGGAGTTGACAGGGGAAGCATGTTTGAGGCATACATATAATGTGTTCTGACCAGTGGTTTATGGTTTCTAATAGTGTAAAATATATCAAAATACTGAACATAGATACAGCAGTTAGTATTACTCAATCTATTTCAGAACTTACCACATCTGTAGTTCTGATAGTGAAGTGTACAAAATACATACCACAACACTAAGAACTATTTCACCTCAACTGGCTCTCCTCTCTTTAACATTATGCCAAGACACATAAAAGAAAGAAAAGAACTCATAACATTCAAATGATTCTGGGAGGAATTCCTCCAACAAATTCCAGATAAACCACTTATTCCTAGATATATCTCTGCAAACAATAACTTTTTACTCAAACGGGCTATGGTACCTAAATTATGACTGTAATATGAAACATGATTAGATGTTTTCATCAAGTGCTGCTATTTAGTCAATCATGACCTGGGCTAATTCTGTCCAAAATCTAAGTATACTCACTACATAGGTAGATAAAAGCGCATGGCTTAGTGGTTAGGGTATTCAGATCATAATTGTAAGGTCATGAGTTTGATTCTTGGTTGTGCATTGTGTCCTTGAGCAAGACACTTTATTCCACATTGCTCCAGTTCACTCAGCAGGCAAAAATGAGTAGTTCTTGTATTTCAAAGGGCCAGTCTTATCACATTCTGTGTCATGCCAAATTTCCCTGAGAACTACATTAAGGGTATGTGTCTGTGGTGTACTCATCCACAGGCTGTTCCATTAATTGGATCAACTGGAACAGCTGTCGTCATAACAGAGTGCCAGTTAAGTACTCTCTTTTACTTGTTTCAGTCATTTGACTGCGGCCATGCTGGAGCACCGCCTTTAGTCGACAAATCAATCCCAGGACTTATTCTTTGGAAGCCTAGTACTTATTCTATCAGTCTCTTTTGCTGAACCACTAAGTTATGGGGACGTAAACACACCACCATCGGTTGTCAAGCGATGTTGGGGGGACAAACACAAACACACAAACATATACACACACATACATATATATATGTATACATATATATATGTATATATATATATATACACACACACATATATACGACAGGCTTCTTTCAGTTTCCGTCTACCAAATCCACTCACAAGGCTTTGGTCGGCCCGAGGCTGTAGTAGAAGACGCTTGCCTAAGGTGCCACGCAGTAGGAATGAATTCGGAACCATGTGAATAAAATATCTGTGTAACATATATGGAAATTTTGACCACATAATTAGAAAAATATACCCACAAGCATAATTATATAATATGATTTCTTCAAGAAATTGGTGACAGAAATATTGAGTGGAATGCATTAAAATACTAAGAATATAGATATGTATGTATAAATGTACACAATTTCATAGCTATATAAATTTACTTGAATGTAGTTATAACAGTAGCAGGAAATACATGAAAAGTAGCTTACAACATACATAGACTTCAATAGGAGTTAAGGGACAAATCTCCATATTATCCTGTGTATTCTTCCCCTTATTTTAAGACTGCATGGTAAAATTTGGAGATTTGGTTGTTAGTTCTAGAAAGTCAAGTGACCCTATCGAGATCTTTGATGGTTTGACTTTTGAATGTTTACCCTTTACTCTGATATGGCATTTAAGTCTGTTAGAAATAATTAAGGAATGGCAGTAGAAGATGAACTTAACCCTTTGGCATTTAAACTGGCCATATCAAGCCCAAATATGCCTCCTGTTTTATGTTTGAACTGGCCAGGTTTGGCCTCTCACACCTACCCTACTATGTCATCCTAAAAACAGACAATAACATCATCAAAATCTTAAAGCTATGAGACAATACATGACTAATTCAAAACAATATGAATAAATAAGCTTTACATTTGGTAGAGTAATTTGAACATTAAAGGGTCAAGGTGATGGCAGTGGTGTTGTAATTATATTCTGAGTTCAAATCTCTTATGCCTTAGGTTCAATTTTAACCTTTCACTTCTGCAGGAGAGATACCAGTCATACACTGCAAGTCAATTTCATCAGCTACAGTGGTCCTAAATGTGCCAAAGTGGGATATTTAGCTTTAGGGTAGCTTTATAGGCAGACTTATAATCAAGGGTCATTCCTCTTGGGACTGGGGTTTGTCTAAGAGTGTAGACTGTGATTGGAAAGAATTTGGTTGCTGCTTTCAATGGGTTGAACGAGCTTCCTAGATGCTCTCTTGGTTGAGTAAAACATGATGAAGTAGCATAAAAGGTAATTAGTTGGACTAAATTATAGGTGCGGATGTGTGGAAGTTTGCTTCTAAACAATATGGTTCTGGGTTCAATCTCACTGCACAGCACCTTGGGCAAGTATCTTCTATATAGCCTCGGGCTGACCAAATCCTTGTGAGTGGATTTGATAGGAAGAAACTGAAAGAAGCTCGTTGTGTGTATGTGTGTGTATGTGTGTGTATCTGTATGTTTGTCTTTTTGTCTGTATGTCCCTATAACTTAGTGGTATAACACATGTATATATATATGTGTATATGTATGTGTCTATATATGTACACATACAAATATATTTATATGTATGTGCAAGTATGCTTATATATATGTATGTGTATATATGTATGCATATGTGTATATGTACATATATGCATACCTATATAGACATACAATAAAATAAGTACCAGGTTAAAAAATATAAGTACTAGGGTCAATTTGTTCAACTAGAAATCTTCAAGGTGGTGCACCAGAATGGGGAAGGGGTTAAGTCAGTTAAATCAACCTCAGTACTCAACAAGTATTTATTTTATCAACCCCCCAAAAGGACGAAAGGCAAAGTCGACCTCAGCAGGATTTGAACTTACTTAGTCAAATACTGGCATTGATCATCTTCTGGGAGTCAATGAAATGGATATCAGTCAAATAATAGTCATTGATATTGACTCAGTCATTCCTCCCTCTCCAGATTTGGACCTTTACGGCACAGCTGTTCCTTCTCCTAAGATATGTGGCCTTGTGCCAATGTAAGAAATCAGTATTATACTTTGTTCTGCACCACCACCACCACCTTTACCACCACCATTACCAGATGTCCCTCTGTTTTCTAGAGATGTGTATAGCATTGTCTTTTGGCAGAGTAGAATTATCTTTGAATGCTACATCTGTTTGAGGTTTATTGTGTTTTTATTTTGTTGTTTCTGGTGTTATTTTACTGTTTCATCTGGTTGCTTGATTGTGTTGAATATGTGCAATGTGAGTCATGTAAGATTGTTGGGTAGTGACGCTGTTTTCTAATATGTTGCCGTGTTTTATAGTGTCAGGTGGTGATTATGTCGAGTATGAAGTGTGTGGGTTGTGTTACGCATTTTAGTATTCAGTGGTGATTGTTTGGTATGTGTTAAGGGAGTTGACTTATTGGTGTAATTATAGGGGGCCCGGATTGGATTGGCAGAATCGTTAGTACATTGGACAAAGAAAGTTGTGTTATTTAATTTCTTTCAGCTCTTCACATTCTCAGTTTTGTTCCTGTTGAAGTCAGCTTTGCTATTTATCTTTTTTGGGAGTTGATAAAGTACGAAACAAGTACTGAGGTTGATTTAATCAACTTGTCTCTTAAGAAATTTCTGGCTTATTAGCATGTGTATGTATGTGTGTGTGTGTGTATGTATGTATGTATGTATATATATAGATATATATCAAATCGTCCAACCCATGCTAGCATGGAGAGCAGACGTTAAACGATGATGATGATGTGTGTGTGTGTGTGTGTGTGTGCGTGTCTGTATATACTCACATACATATATATACTCTCAGACACACACGCACACATATATACATACTCACACATGCATATATACACATGTATATATATGTGAGTGTATATGTGTGTGTCTATATATGTACATAGACAAAAGTATTTATGCATATGCAGGTATATTTATATATGTATGTGTGTGTGTGTGTCTGTGTGTGTGTAAGTGTGTGTACACACACACACATATGTAAGCAAGGGGAATGTCGTCCCAGCAGGGATTCATGAGAACATCAGACACGTTTCAGCCTTCTGTGGCTTTGCTAACATTTTGGACATGGTCCTTCTTCAGATACTCAGGAATAGTCTAGGAGAGACGAGGAAGAGAAGAAATGAGATAAAAAGAAAACGTGTGTGCATGTGCGTGGCCATGTGTGTGTATGTACGTGTGTGTGTGTGTGATACCAGTTGAAATATGGTTGAGGCATATTTAAACCCATAAGAAGCCATTCACTGTATTTTGTCGTGGAGAAAATCTCTCGCTGTAGACAAATAGGTGAAAAGACACCAAATCAGCTAAAAGAACCTCTTAACCATACTGATGGATGCATGCATTTTGGATTAGTTATCTCTTCTTTAACATCAGATACTGGAAGGAGGAGGTGCAACACACACGCCCCTACAGATATACACATATATATACATACCTATATATCCATATGTGTGTGTGTATTATCATCATTTAATGTCTGTTTTCCATTGTGGCATGGGTTAGATGATTTGCCCAGAACTGGTAAGCCAGAGAGCTACACCAGGCTCCAAATGTCTGTTTTGGCATGGTTTCTACAGCTGGATGCACTTCCTAATGCCAGCCACTTTTCAGGGTGTACTGGGTGCCTTTTACGTGTCACTGCCATGAGTGCCTTTTATGTGTCACCAGTACTAGCAATGACCATGATTCACTTACCTTAACATGTCTTCTCAAGCACAGCAAATTGCTAGAAGTTTTGGTCAGTTGTCATTTTGTCATTGCCTGTGTGAGATTCTACAACTGAAGATTATATTTCACTACCTTGTCCCATGTCTTCCTGGGTCCACCTTTTCTACAGGTTCCCTCCACAATTAGAGATCAGTACTTCTTTACACAGCTCTCCTTGTCCATATGCATCACATGACCATATGCATCACATGACCATATGCATCACATGACCATATGCATCACATGACCATACCACCACAATCCTCTCTCTTACACACTACATCCGATACCTCTTATACCTAATTTTTCTCTAAAATCACTTACACTCTCTCATACATGCACACTGACATTGCACATTGCAGAGCATGCTGGTTTCCTTTCCTTCAAGCATTCACATGTACTCTGCAGTCACAGCCCATGTTTCACTGCCATGTAGCATGGCTGTTCATACACAGGCATCATAAAATCTGCCTTTCACTCTGAGGGAGAGGCCCTTTGTTACCAACAAAGGTAGAAGCTCTCCGAACTTTGCCCAGCCCATTCTTATTCTAGCAGCTATGCTCTCAAAGCATCCTCCTCGACTGCTAACTTGGTCACCTAGGTAATGGAAGTTATCTTACTACTTCTAAGGATCACCCCAGGCATTTCACAATGTCTATTTTCTGTACATTCCTAGTGTTTAAGATATATATATATATATATATATATATATATATATACGGCCGACCGAAGCTTTGTGATTGAATTTGGTAGGCGGAAGTTACTGCTGCATGTGTATATGTCTGTGTATGTGCTTGTGCCTCTCCAAGAGAGAGAGAGAGAGAGAGAGAGAGAGAGAGAGAGAGAGGGAGATACACCCAGCCAAGCCAAAAGTGATGTGGTGGTGGAATGATGCAGTTGACAGGGAAGTCTTGGAGACAGGCTTGGGAAACCTGGAAGGATGAGCTATGTGACACATATACTTGACTAAAGATGAAACAGAGAGGAAGATCTCTTTGCCTATCTTCCAATGTGAGGATCAGAGGTGTAATTTGTTCAGGATTGTGTGACAATATGTGTGTGAGAGAGAGAGAGAGAGAGAGAGAGAGAGAGAGAGAACAGAACTATCATTGGCGAGAAGTGCATTCAGAATGATAACATATTGCCATTGATATAGAGCACAAATAAGTGTTATTATGAGAAGTTGCTAAATATGAGTAATGCATGGGGTTAAGCAGTATCCTTGTAAATTGCTGCAGTGGCAAAGGAGATGCCTCAGAGAGACGCAGTTATAGAAGAATCAAACTACTGGATCAAGTTATGAAGGTCACAGACAGGGTCATAGCACAGTTGATCCATGACAGAATAGACTTAGAAGAGATGCAATTTGGCTTCACGCCTAGAAGTACTGCAGGAAAAATATTTAGCTAAGATTAAACCACTATTCCTGGTATTCATTGATTTGGAGAATGCATTTGGTAGGGTACTGCATTCAATAAGTTGGTAGTCACTAAAGAGACAAAGTATGGACAAATGGCTTGTGAAAGCTGTACAGGTCATGTACAAAAATACAGCTAAGTAAAGTGAGAACCAACAACAATTTCAGTGATGAATTTAGTGTGAAGGTAGGAGTCCATCATTGCTCATAATATTAGGTTGTCAAAGAAGTTCTTGCGGAATTTTAAATTTTGGTTTTAAATGATGTATTTTCAAATTAATTTTCGTTAAATTATTTTGACTTTATATATCATTTTAAAGCCTGTTTTACGCTCTATCTAATCATGTTGAATAATTAGGCCATTTTTTGCAGAACATTGAATACGACATGGACAAAAAGCAAATTTGCACAATTTTCTTATTCCAGTTCAAGCTAGGCTTAAACAGCTCACAATGTACAGCACAATGGTGGTTCAAGAAATTTCGTAGCGGTGACAAGTCTTGAAGATGATAAGCATAGTGGTTGGCCATCAGATGTTTACAACGATCAACTAAGAGCCTTAGTTGAAGCCAATCCACACACAACTGTTTGAGAGCTTGCTTCTGAATTAGACATAATATATACAACAATTTTCAACCACTTGAAAGAGATTGGAAAAACAAAAATACTCGAGAAATGGGTGCCACATGAATTGAAAAACAACCAAAAAAAAACGCCATTTTGAAGTGTCATCTTCCCTTCTTTTACGCAACAAGAATGACCCGTTTTTCGACTGAATTGTGACTTGTGATGAAAAGTGGATTCTTTACGATAACTGGCAATGCTCAGCCCAGTCGTTGAATGCCAATGAAGCTCCACGGCACTTCCCGAAACCAAAGTTGCACCAAAAGAAGGTCATGGTGACTGTTTGGTGGTCTGCGGCCATCACAGCTTTTTGGATCCAGGCAAAACCATTACAACGGAGAAGTACTGTCAGCAAATGGATGAAATGCATAAGAAACTCCAACAACAACAGCCAGCATTGGTCAATTCTTGTCCACAACAACACTCGGCTGCACGTCACACAACTGACCCTGCAGAAGTTGAATGAATTGGGCTACAAAACTCTGCCTCATCTGCCATACTCACCAGACCTCTTGCCTACCGACCACCACTTTTTCAAGCATCTCAACAACTTCCTGCGTGAGAAATGCTTCAAAAACCAAGACGATGCCAAACATGCCTTCAACGACTTCATCACCACCAGAACACAGAATTTTTACGCTACTGGCATAAATCAACTTGTCTCACGTTGACAAAAGTGTGTTGATTCTGATGGTGTTTATTTCGATTAATAAAATTTTGTTTGAGCTGAGATATGTGCATCTGAATTTAAAGGTTAAAAACCGCAAGAACTTTCTTGACAACCTAATAGTCCTACAAGCCATCACAGTTGAATTTAATAATGGGTGTCCGTGGAAACACTGATGATCTATTTTTCATAGATAAAGAGAATTAAGAGAAAATTCCAGGCTCAGAAGCTAAACTGAGGATAGAGAAGTCTTAAGATAAATGTAACAAAGTTCAAGATTTTAGTAAGTAAGAATGAAGATAGGACCCTGGTATCTTCAGGGAAATGGCCTTACTTCTAAATCGTCAATAGTAATGTAGCAGCTCTACAGCAAGCAAACTGTTCTGCTCTGGTACCTTCTCTCATGTTTTAACCAAGTGGTTCTCAACCATATTTTTACCTATGGACCTCTTTGATTCCTATTTTATTCTAGTGGATGTCTCATAGCCATTCAATGATTTTAAAAAATTCTATTATATGTTTATAATTAAATAGACGCAGATATGGCTGTGTGGTAAGAAGTTTGCTTCTCAACCACATGGTTCCGGGTTCAGTCCCACTGCATGGCACCTTGGACAAGTGTCTTCTAATTTAGCCTTGGGCCAACCAAAGCCTTGTGAGTGGATTTGGT
>NC_069004.1:12953969-12954889 GCF_001194135.2 Octopus bimaculoides | reverse complement strand
CATCTTCAAGGCTGAAATCTCCATTTCTGAATTTTGAAAACCATCTTCTGCAAGTTCTTTCATTCAAGCATTCTTTCCCATAAACTGAGTGTATGTTTCGAGTCACTTTAGCTGCAGAGTTTCCTTTTTTGTACTCATAAAGCATTATGTGCCTTAAATGTTCTTTGGATACTTCCATGTTAGAAAGGGTTTTAATCACAGAAATTTTAATTCTATTATTCTGTAAAATAATATTTAATTAGTTTAAATGTACACAAATGCATAAAAATAATTTTTAATTCCATTAGACATTCTAAAATACTATTAAATTTCATTTAATATTAAGAAAGGTAAAATCAGACAGAACTTATGGGATGACCTGATACATTTATACACACACACAGACATATATATGTGCATGTGTGTCTTTGTGTTTGTTCCCCACCACTGCTTGACAACTGGTGTTGGTCTGTTTACATCCCTGTAACTTAGCGGTTTTGCAAAAGAGACTGATTGAATAAGTACCAGGCTTTAAAAAAAAAGTACTGAGGTCAATTCATTTGACTAAAAATTCTTCGAGGCTATACCCCAGCTTGGCCGTAATCTAATGACTAAAACAAGCGAAAGATAAATGATAAATATTAAGAGCTATACTCTTTACTCTTTTACTTGTTTCAGTCATTTGACTGAGGCCATGCTGGAGCACCGCCTTTAGTCGAGCAAATCAACCCCAGGACTTATTTTTTGTAAACCTAGTACTTATTCTATCAGTCTGTTTTGCCAAACTGCTAAGTTACGGGGACCTAAACACACCAGCATCGGTTGTCAAGCGATGTTGAGGGGACAAACACAGACACACACACACACACATACATATATATATGTATATATACACATATACGACGGGCTTCTTTCAGTTTCCATCTACCAAATCCACTCAC
>NC_069004.1:12946009-12949096 GCF_001194135.2 Octopus bimaculoides | reverse complement strand
AGAGGTTTGTACGATAGTGTATAGAGGAATATATTATTTAAAAGAGTTCCAACTCTGTCTGTTTTTTATGTTTTATTTATATTCTTATAAAATTAATGTGGGATATAGAATATGGAATATATAATATAAAATATAAATAGTATTTATATTATATATTCCATATTCTATATCCTACATTAATTTTATAAGAATATAAATAAAACATAAAAAACAGACAGAGTTGGAACTCTTTTAAATAATATATATATATATATATATGGTTTCTGTGGCTGGATGCCCTTCCTAATACCAACAACTTCACAAAGTATGCCAGGTGGATATATGTGTGTCTATGCTTGTTTACATCTGTGGCTGCTTGTATGGAAGTTAGAGGGGGCGGTGTTATTATCATCAGATGTTTCTTATCAACAGATCATCTGGCCACTTGGTGCCAGCAAAGCTGTGTGGGATAGGAACTCTCATGATAGTAAAATAGATTACGAGTGTCATGAATGACATCTGGCTGTAAAACACTACCGCAAATTATTCATCCAACCCATGCAAGCATGGAGAACTGGATGTAAGAGAAACAACTATAGAAATGTGTGTGCATGTGCATGAGTGTGTGTATATACTCATATATTGAAATTGAAGGAGTAGAACAGGTAAAATGCATGCTACATATGTTTCTTAGCTAGCTGAAGCTCTTGATGTAATAAGTTATGCGAGTTATGCAATGAGCCATGTTCAACATAGTTAATCATCAGGCTTATATATATATATATATATATATATATATATATAGCATTATACATCTTATATATATGTGTGTGCGTGTATAATGATTATACACATTATTATACATATATAATATATGTGTATAATGATTATACATATCATTATATATCTTATATCATCTTATATATATGTATATATATATATATATATACACACACGCACACACACACACACACACACACATATATATATCATTGTTCTAATGTCTACTTTTCCATGTTTGTATGAATCAGACAGAATATGGTGTGGCAAATTTTGCAGCCAGATGTCCTTCTTGTTACTATTTCTTACCTGTTTCCAAACAAGATCATAATTTATTCATGGTTGGACATATTTTCACAGAATATTGGTAAAAGGAAGACAATGCTTGTATAGAATGGTGATGCATTTTTACAACTGTTGCATTATGTTAAGGCAAAGAAGCACAAACATTTACACACATTGCACACCGTCACATACATACACTTTTAGATTATATATATAAATGTGTGTGTGTGTGTGTGTTGCTTGTCCATGACTTTCAAGTATTTTAGCACTTTAATGGCGTAATCACCATCAAGCCAAACTGCAACCTACCATCAAACACATGGGGCGTATATGTTAAGTATGTGTGGGCAATAATGTTTTATATCTATATCTATCTATCTATCTGTCTGTCTGTCTATCTAAACACACACAAATGTGTATATTTGAGCCATTGGAAAATACAAAAAATAATGATGAGTGGAAAAAATATAGGTTACTAAAATATATTCTGTTGTAAAATATACATACATATATATATATAATGGCCTTCTTTCAGCTTCCATCAGCTATGTCTGCTCACAAGGCTTTCAGCAGCCCAGGGCTATAGTAGAAGACACTAGCCCAAGGTACCATGTGGTTGGAAAGTGAACTTCTTAACTATAAGCTACATCTGTGCCTATGTGTTGTGTGCATGTATTTTGTGTGTATAGATGTTTATATACATATATGAGTAATATATATATATACACACACAAACACACACAAGTGTGTATAGATGTTTTTATACATATATGAGTAATATATATATATATACACACACAAACACATACAAGTGTGTATATGTGAGGATATGTTTATGCATGTGAATGTTTATACATATATGTGCATATATATTTACGTTGGTGGTGTGTGTATGTGAATGTGTGTACATGTGAGAATGTGTGTATGTATGTATATATATATGTGTTTGTGTGTGTGTGTGTGTATTGCTGTAGACTTGTATGTGTGTGAACCTGCCATTAACTGTCTCATCCAACCCAGTCAGTTAGCAAAAAAAACATAAACAAGCAAATAAACACGAACAGCATAAATAAAAACACTGTAAAGACCGTTTCAGATGCTGTGGAGTGTAGAGGTGAAAGGAGGGGAGATAATTACTGAGAGATAGAAAAGAGTAGGGGGTGGATGAGTGGGATAATTAATGAGAGATATATAGAGGAATGGAGTAGAAGAGCTTAGCATTTTCTGGCAACAAAACTAATGAATTAAGTCTTTCATAAGTTCATTTGTTTTGCACAATCATATGGCTGTTTTAACTTGAGATTTGCTACAAGAAGTTTTTAGCTCTGAATTCTTGACTTTCTACTTTGCCCTCATTTCAACCGACTGTCGTTCTGAGGTCATGGCAAAATGCCAGTGAAACCCCAGGACAGATATACGAGTAGGCATAGTTGGGTGGTGGTTAGTAAGCAGGTCAGTTTGTAACTGAGGGGTTTTGGGTTCAAGGCCATTTATGTGGCTTCTTTTGGGCGAGTGTCTTCCATGGGCTTAGGCTGAACAATCACTTGTGCCTTGTGAGTGAAATTCTTTTAGACAGAAACCATACTGAATTCCTTCTTACAAGTATCTATCTGTCTGTCCATCTAGCCATCCATCCATCCATCTATCTGTCTGTCTATATATATACAGGGTGTTCTAAAAGTCTCTCTGCAGTATTTTATTACAAAATAAATATTTATAAGATGGTATAAGACTACAGAAGAATATATTAGACTTTACAAGACTTTAAAAAGCTTTATAAGAGCTGTTGAAAGTGTCATCCTTCATTTTCAATACATAAGTTGACTCTTCTACACATATTTTGAAATATATCTTGGAGAGTCTGTAAAAAATTCAATGCAGATAGACTTTTTGAACACCCTATGTGTGTGTGTGTGTGTGTATATATATATATATGGGAGAATTCACGAAAAAACAACAGACGAAGACAAGTGGTGTAAACAACAAACGGATGTATTAGTATAACGCTCAGGAATAGAGAAAGTCTTTAACATTTCGAGCCTA
>NC_069004.1:12944875-12945999 GCF_001194135.2 Octopus bimaculoides | reverse complement strand
GTTACACAGGAGAGTCTACAGCAATATACATATATACATATATACATATATACATATATATATATATAATCATAAATATATAGGGATTGACAGTAACCTGCTTCTCCAACATACTGAGCTACCCGGCAAAATTGTTAATTATTAATTTTATTACTAATTGACGATTCCCTGCCCTGCATATCTATTTTTTAAATTATATATATATATATATATATATATATATATATATTATATGATTAAAGAAGAAGAATGGAGAGTTTGTAAGGATATAAAATTAATTTATTAACATACTACCAAAAATAAAGTCAAAAAAGCCTACGCACATTTCAATTAAATCCAATATATAATTGCAAATTCAAAGACTGGAATAAATCCAATGATAATAATAAAATAGCATTTTGAATAATATTGGGTAGAATCTCATCAGGGCTTGAGTAGAAAGAGTTACATGTTTATAGATTGGGTTTTATCAATAGACTCTATTGATTAAACCCAATAGCATATTATTTAGATATTCTATAGAAAAAATAATGGGCAGAAATATTTTTAGATTAGTATTATTAAAAGTGCACAAGACTATTTTATGACTGTTATACTAGTTTTTACTTATTTTATTTCTTTGAATTTTTTATTTTTAAATTATTGATGTTCACGCTTACAGATGTATTTAATTCAGTCTACTCTAGGAATTAACAATCCTTAAATGTAATTTTGTCTAATTTTGTCAAATATTTCCCTGATGAGATTCATACCCATAAGTATGAATTTTTTATAAATGCATTATTGGGTTTGAATCGAAACAATTCGTAGGATTAATATTTGTATTTCTATTCATATTATATTATAATTGTAATATAATATTATGTTAATAAATTATATTTAAAATATGTCAATTGTAAATCTCCATTTCCTTTTAATTTTTGTATATATAAATATATATTGGAAGGTTTGGAGGTGATGTACGGGAATTGTATATTAGAAAAAAATTTAAGGTGCTCAGAAATCTGGATGGTTGTACATTTACAGATTTTTATTAATATGTCACATGTTTTATAAAACATGTGACATATTAATAAAAATCTGTAAATGTACAACCATCCAGATTTCTGAGCACCTTAAATTTT
>NC_069004.1:12934443-12944728 GCF_001194135.2 Octopus bimaculoides | reverse complement strand
ATATATATATCCTTGTTTCAGTCACTAGTCTGTGGCTATGCTAGGACGCTGCTTTGAAGGATTATAGTCAAATGAATCAACACTAGTACTTACTTATTTTAAGTCTGGTACTTGCTCTATCGATTTCTTTCACCAAACTGTGTGTTTATGGGGATGTAAACACACCAACACTCATCAAGCAGTGGTGGAGACATAAACACAGAAATGAAAACCATGTGGTTGGGAAGCAAATTTACTAACACATAGCCACATCTGTGCATACACATACACACACACACACACACTCACACACACACACCACACATGTATATATAAAAAGAAATAAGGAGGATTATACATTTTTAAACAGCTTACATGCATTTTGGATATATTTGTATTGCATAAATCATGGAATTATGTAATACCAATGTATCCAAAATCTGTGTAAGCTGATTACGAATTTATAATTCTTCATTCATTAGTGTTTTTGTACTGTACTCTGTAACTTTATACTGAATTTATATTTGAATTTACAAATTGGATATTTAACAGAATGACTACATGGATTGCAATAACTTTCACTGGTCAATTTGGTTAGCCAAGTTAGACTCATACAGGGTGCTTAAAGAGTATTTGACTAAATTTTTAGTTCCTATTTCTTTTGTATTCATGCATCAACACACACATACATGTATATATATATATATGTATACCAAATCAGACTGGAGCCTGGTGTTGCCATCTGGTTTCACCAGTCCTCAGTCAAATCGTCCAACCCATGCTAGCATGGAAAGCGGACGTTAAACGATGATGATGATGATGATGAAGTGTTAGTATAAACATTTATTAATCCAAAGAAGTACAAACTCCAGCTACTTTTTGAAGATACCTGCAAGTCCTTCAAAGTGAAGGCATTCAGGACTCTTATTACAGCCTCCTTCATCTTCAAAACAACTGCCCCTGGGGTTCTCCTTCAGCTTGGGGAAAAACCAAAAGTCACAGGGAGCAAGGTCTGGACTGCAGGGAGGCTAAGGGTCAGTTTTGATGCCCATGTCTGTTAAGTAGTTACCAGGATACTCGTTACTGAGCACCCTGGGAACAAACTTTGAACTAATTTTGTATATGTTCAGATCTTCATGAATAATTCTGTGTACAGTTGCCATGCCAATTCCAAACTGTGTGCTTATTGTCTTTATAGACACACAATGGTCTTTCTCCAGGAAATTGTAAATTTTTGTCAACCAGCTTTCATGTTCTGATGTCCCTCTCCCTCCCACGTCTCTCATTGACCCTCACCTTCTCTCTGACATCCTTGAAATTCTTGTGCCAGTCAAAAAGTCCATCCATAATCTCTCTGGAGCATTCCATAAGTTTTTGGAGTGTTTTCACCCAGTTTAACTCAAAACTTTATTGCATAGAGCGCTTCTAAATTGTCATGTTTCAACTGCATTCTGCAAACTAGTCTGCTGTGACAAACAGTGTTTAATGTATGTGTGTGTGTATGTGTACACACATACAAGTAAGCACATAGGTGCAAAACAAGGTGGAAAAATTAGTACTTGAATATTGTAACTTTTCTCTCTCTCTCTCTTTTTTTCTTTAGCATTGTCTGTCCGATTCCTTACCAGAAGGTTTATTGGAGAATATGATCAGTCATCAGGTAAGTCCCTTATTTTTTGTTTTGTTTTTGTTATAAATTAAAGACCTTCTTAAGTGTCCTGTTTCTCTCTGTCCCCCTCACTCCACCTGAGCCTGTTATACAAGAGAAGTGACATACTCCTCCATGCAATACACCAGGCAATACACATTTCTAAAAAAGACAAAAAAACAAAAAAAAAACATATACATAGGTGCAGGCGTAGCTGTGTGGTAAGAAACTTGCTTCCCAACCACATAGTTCTGGGTTCAGTCCCACTGCATGGTACCTTGGGCAAGTGTCTTCTACTATAGCTTCAGGCTGACCAAGCCCTTGTGAGTGGATTTGGTAGATGGAAACTGAAAGAACCCTGTCATATGTGTGTGTGTTGTCGTTGTGTCTGTGTTTGCCCCCACCACTGCTTAACAACTGATGTTGGTGTGTTCATGTCCCTGTAACGTAGCAGTTCAGCTAAAACAACTGATAAAATAACTACCAGGTTTAACAGAAAACAAGTACTGGGGTCAGTTCATTCAACTAAAATTTCTTTATATATGTATATCTATATGTGTGTATGCATGTCCTTGTGTGTGTTTGTCCCCCAACAACACTTGACGACCGTTGCTGCTGTGTTTATGTCCCCATAACTTAGCAGTTTGGAAAAGGATCAATACAATAAATATCAGGCTGAGAAAAATAAGCCCTGGGGTTGAACCAGTCAACCAAAGAATTCTCCAAGGCTAAAATAGACTGATGGGATAAGTACCAAGCTTAACCAAAAATAAATCCTGGGGTTGATTCATTCAACTAAAAATTGTTGAAGGTTCAGGCATGACTGTGATAAGATGATTACTTCCTAACCACCTGGCTCTAGGTTCAGTCCCACTGTATGGCACCTTGTGCAACAGTTTTTTGCTCTAGCCTTAGGCTGACCAAAGCCTTGTGAGTGGATTTGGTAAACAGAAACTAAAAGAAGCCTTTCGTATATGTGTTTTTGTTTGTCTCCCGTCAACGCTTGTCATTTAGTGTTGTTGTGTTTATGTACCCGTAACTTAGCAGTTTGGGAAAGAGAATGATAGAATAAGTACCTGGCTTAAATAAATAAGTACCGGGATCAATTGATTTAGCTAAAATATTCTTCAAGATGGTGCCCCAGCATGGCTGCAGTCTAATGACTGAAACAAGATATATATATATATATATATATATATATATATATATATATAGCAAGAAAGACAAAGACTTATGTATACATACTAGTGGCCAAAATTCTTGATAGTTTCTTAAACAGTTGTTCTTAGTTGGCTTTATGCCACCTTCCTGCTCATAATTATTTTTGTAGTCATCTTCAAATGATATTTTATTGTTCTCTAACCTATGATGCTTCAAAATTGATATTTTGTTTACACTAAAGCAGATAATTGGAAAACTAAGAGCATATAAAACTCTAGTATGTGGGAGTAAATACGTAGTTTGTTACTTCATCTTCAATAACCAATCAGCATTGAGTAGTGAAGATGTACCACTTTCCATAGCCAATCAGCACTAAGGCATGGTCACACCATATTAGATAGCCAACCAGCATTTGAGACTCAATCACACCATTGTCAATAGCCAGTCATCATATATACACACTATATTTTTGTTAACTGATCAAACATTGATGGTAAATGTATTTGAACTTGGCCTTCCACATTTGTTATGAAGATTCTTTTATGTTAGCAAACAAAAAGGGGGTTCATTTTTTAACAAATAGTCTGAAAACTGGGAGAAGATGCATCACAATCCAGTACAAGGAAGGTTGGTCTATACCAGGGTTTTTTAAACTGTGGTCCGTGGACCACAGGGGGTCTGCAAGGACAAGACAGGGGGTCCGTAGAAAGCCAAGACAGTGTGTCCATGGAAAGCCAAGACAGGGGGTCCGTGCAGAGCCAAGTAAGCACATCCTTCTCACTAAGTATGTATTGAAAAAATCCTGTGTGTATAATTGACAATAAACCTATTTGCTAAATACTGTTAAATAAATAAATGTAAAAATATATGTTATTTTAAGCAAATATTTATGTATAAATTTCATAAGCGTTTATAAGGGGGTCCCCTAAGGTAAAGCCTGAAATATAAAGGGGTTCGCAAGTCAAAAAGTTTGAAAACCCTTGGTCTATACTTTAAAGGACATGAAACTGTGAGAACTGAAAACAAAAACAAGAGTAAAAAAACATCCAGCAAAACAAGTGAACCGAATAACTGACATGGGTCAATTGGCTCTTAGTAATTAACACCACCATAAGAAATACATCAAACAGGCATGGTTGTGTGGTTACGAAGCTTGCTTTCCAATCATGTAGTCTTAGGTTCAGTCTCACTGTGTGATGTGTGGCACCTTGGGCAAGTATCTTCTATTATAGTACCAGACCAGCCAAAGTCTTGTCAGTAGATTTGGTTGACAGAAATGCTTAGCGGTATTTCGTCTGCCACTACGTTCTGAGTTCAAATTCCGCTGAGGTCGATTTTACTTTTCATCCTTTCGGGGTCGATAAATTAAGTACCAGTTATGCACTGGAGTCGATGTAATAGACTTAATCCCTTTGTCTGTCCTTGTTTTTCCCCTCTATGTTTAGCCCCTTGTGGGCAATAAAGAAATAAGAAACTGAAAGAAGCCTATTGTGTGTGTGTGTGTTGGTGTATGTGTTTGTGTGCGCATGTGCAGATTTGTGTACACCCTTGTCTGGGCATCATGTGACTGTTATGAATGAGCATTATCAGTGTACAAGCAATGTTGTTTGTTCCCATTCTTCAATGAAAAATATGTCTAGCTTTGGGGAAGATATTGCTTTACTTGAGAACAGGTAAGGGTTGACTACAGATGGCTACAGAAAAACTGCTTCAACAGATTCCGTCTGACCCATGCAAACATGGAAAAGTGAATGTTAAACAAGGATGATGGTTATCAGCTGTTGGGGGTCAGTTTAACCCTTTTGTGACCATATTTCTGCTGAAATTCACTGCCTTTGTTTCATTCATCATCATCATTGCCATCATTTAACGTCTGCCTTCCATGAGTTGGATGGTTTGACAGAAGCTGGCCAGGCAGAAGACAGCACCAGACTTCTGTGTCTGTTTTGGCTTGGTTTTTATGGCTGGATGCCCTTTCTAACATCAACCACCCCACACAGGGGATTGAGTGCTTTTTACATGACAAAATATGGTGTCCCTACAGGTGACTGATATCTGGATGTTTGCCAGAGAAGAAAACATCTTTTATGATAAGAGAATGACAGGAGTTGACAAGCAGAAAGACTAGCAATAAGTTATATGTGATAAAACAAATTTCAGTTTGTAGAAGTGTGAGGCACAAGTTGAATGTGCGACACTTGTCAAATGAAAATGTCCTACTTGATAGTATCACAAACTATGATGAAACATCCCATCTGTGTATGGTTGTGGTTTTGTATTGTGGACTGTCTGGCAGAGATTTGGCCATTTGAAATCATAAATCATCATCATCATTTAGTGCCCTCTTTCCATGCTGGCATGTGTTGGACAGTTTGGCATGGAGCTGGTCAGTCAGGAGCTGTCCAGGCTCCGATTGTCTGTTGTGCCATGGTTTCTACAACTAGATGCCCTTCTCAACACCAACCACTTTACAGAGTGGGTTGAGTGCTTTTTATGTGCCCTGGAAGTTTAAATCCTAAAAAAGAAAACAACAAGATTATTCCATCTATCCATCCATCTTCTCTGCCTACTGTTCCTGAGATGGTCAAGGGGTTAGAGTCCTCTGACACCTCCCTCCCCCATAGGATCATATCAGAAACAGCTGGATTCCCAAGTTTGACCAACAGAAACTATGGATATTATCCAGCCATCTCATTCTAGGCCTTCTGCCAGTTGGCTTGGTTTGAAACCATCTTGTGATTCTTTCCTGCAACATTCTAACCACGTCTGTAGTACTGGAGCTGTGACCTCTCTATGCAGAAAAGTTGTGGCTTGGCCTGGAAAAGACACCTTTATCTCTGAGTTAGGCACTCCGTCAAGTAACACTTACTCCTGAGTAATTATTTGGAAACAAAATTTCTTTTTCCTCCTCAGAGTTACACTTCCATGTGATTCGGATAAAGCAACTTTTCAGCAAGACATTGCTCCATGTCATGCAACAAATTCCCATACGAAAGGTTGAAAGACACAAAATAAATATTTTACAATGACCTGGAAACGGCCCCAAACTCAACAAGGTAGAAAATTTATGGCCAAGAATCAAAAGACTAGTATCAGTTTCAAAACCAAGCAACAAAATCCAGTTAATTGAAGAAATCATCAATGTTTGGTTTAGAATCATAAATCTTGACTAGTTGAAGTATCTTATCACTTCTAAGCCAAAAAGACTTGATGTAAGTAATCAAAACAAAAAAAGTTATTCTACTAAATACCGTTACAAACTACCATATTGTAAACTAAATAAACTGATTTTGTTTTATATACTGTTTCATATGCCTCTGGTTTAGGTTGATATATGTGTGTTTTAGTGTATTGAAATATCAAAGAACAATATCAATTTTAAACCAGTATAGGTTAGAGAACAATAAAATATCTTTTGAAGATGACTACAAAAATAAATTATGAGCAGAGAAAAGGCATCAAGCCAACAAGTAGTAACAAATATTTAAGAAAGTATCTAGAATTTTGGCCACTAGTATGTGTGTGTGTGTGTGTGTGTAAATTCATTTGTTTGTTTGTTTTTACATCTGCTTTTCTATGTTAGCATGAGTTAGATGGAAATGCTATTGAGGCATTGTTTTACAACTGGATGCCTTTACCTGGTGCAAAGTGAGCAGATGATTTGTAAATAGTAGTAGCGACAATACCACCACCACTCATAGCGAGTGACTCTCATAGAATGCAAACGCAAACAAAAAGAAAAAAATGTGCACGTGTGTTTTAGGCACAGATGTGGCTGTGCGGTTTAGAAGTTAGCTTCCTACCCATCTGGTCTTGGGTTCAATCCCGCTGCATGGCACATTGAGCAAGTGTCTTTTACTATAGCCTAAAGCTGACTGAAACCTTGTGAGTGGATTTGGTAGACAGAAACTGAAGGAAGCCCATGTGTATGTGTGCTTATGTGTATCCTTATCTTGACATCATCTGATGATTGTAAATGAGTATCACCGCCATACAAGCAGTGTTGTTGACTTTTTGTGTGTGTGTGTGTGTTTCATGGTGAAATATTACCTAGCTTGGTAACAGGTGAGGTTGGTAACAGGAAATACATCCAGCAATAGAAAAATCTGCCTCAACAAATTCCATCTAACCTATGCAGGCATAGAAAAGGGAGCATCAAATGATAATGATGAGATTATCTATCTATATGCATTGTGAAGACCTTTGGCTTAGTGGTTAGGTTATTCGACTCACAATCATAAGGTTTGTGAGTTTGATTCCTGGCAGTGCATTGTGTCCTTAAACATGTAATTTTATTTTACGGTGCTCCAGTCCGCTCAGCTGGCAAAAATGAGCAGTCACTGTATTTCAAAAGGTCAGCCTTATATTCTGTGTCAGGCTGAATCTCCCTGAGTAATATGTTAAAGGTGCACGTGTCTGTGGAGTGCTCAGCCACTTGCACATTAATTTCACAAGCTGGCCATTCTATTGATCAGATCAACTGGAGCACTATAGCAAAAGACACTTGCCAGTTATATATGCATGCATGTATACAGGCAAGCATATAACAGATTTCTGCATAATTTCTGTCAACTAAATTTCAATTACAAGGCATTAGTGTCAACTCAAGGCTTTGATACATGATACTTGCCTGTGTGTGTGACATGTCAGGCTATGTACACTATCCCGCAACACTCCACCTGCATCTAACGAAGAGGACTGCTTCACCGACCTGGGCCACTGGCCATCCCACTGGACGCCAGCTCCTGGCCAGTTCCAAGCAGTCGATCATTTTGTTGGCATCTGCCAATGTGTTGTGGACCGGTTTAACTTTTGTAGGCATCCTCGTCATCTGAACATCTCCCCAGCCAAATTCTTTGATGTCTCAGATGCCGTAAAGACATTATCATAAAACCAGCTGACAAGGGTGGAGCCGTGGTGGTGTGATGTGCAGACCTCTACAAGACTAAAGCTCTCTGTGAACTTCAACACACCTCCTTCTGTTACCCTCTGCCCTCCAACCCTTTGCCTAGCTTCCAATAGACTGTATCCTCCACTATCCATGACCTCATCTCTTCCTCCCGTCTCCCTCCAACTTCAGTGTCTGCACTCCCCAAACCCCCACCATTTATTTCCTTCCTGAAATGCAGAAGCCCAACAACCCTGGCTGCCCCATCATATCTGCCTGTAATTCCTTTCCTCCTGGCCCCTCTAAACTTCTCTTTACTCTTGATATTAAGAATCTATATACGGTGATCCCACACAATGACAGACTTCTTGTCCTCCAACACTTCCTAGACCTTCGTCCCAACCCCCGACCTGACACGTCCATACTTCCTTGTCCGGCTGAACTTGTTCTTGTCCTCAACTGCTTCTCATTCACAGGGGAGTTTTACCAACAAGTCTCAGGAGTGGCCATAGGAACGAGAATGGGCCCCAACTATGTGAACCTGTTTGTCGGTTATGTTGAAGCCCAAATATTCTCACGATTCTAAAAAAATCAAAGAGAATTGTTCTTCTCATCCTCCAAAACAGCTACTATAACATTCTCTGCTGAATGATAAATCTTGAATTTCTTAGATCTTGAAAAGAAGTGTGATACCATTCCATAGAATAAGTTTTCCTTTTCAGATCATAAAAGATTTGCCCATGTTTCTTCCTTGTAATTAGATAAGAAAAAGAATGTCTTCATTGGTTTCAAATGCTCCTAGCAGAGGGTTGGAGGGGTGTTCAAAATGTGGGGTGGGATTAGGTAATTTTTTTTTTAAAGAGTTGAGGAATAGAAGAAACATAAATAAATAAAGAAAAAAATACAAGGAAAGCAGAAGAGATTAACAGGATGGCACCATGGAGGGAAGCCGGCAATTTAATTTGTTCCAATACCCCATTTTCCTTCTTCAAATGGGGTATCAACTACCAAGGTATCCATTTTGCATAAATTTTTCAGTACTCAAAGTCTTCCATATTCTGTAATGTATTGTAACTACAGTGCAGTCATACAGCAAGCTCATGAATTATGACTTGTCTGTCTGCATAAATCATTTTCTCCATTCATTGGCAATTCTTGTCAGTGATTACAGTTAATCGTCTCCTCCTGAATGGTGGCGGCTCGCTTCTTTTTTTTAACATGCGGCGTTTCGAAGCATCGTTCCCGGGTCGGGCCCGCGCGTTCGCGCTCGAAAGCGCGCGTTCCCGCTCCGACTCAGGTGTAGCAGGCGGCCGGGGACCTGAAAGATGGCGATCCACGCCCGGTCGGGACGAAGCCAGAGGAAACTCTGGTGGAAGTCCGAATCTAACTCCAAATTCTGTTAACCCTTTTGATATCAACCTGAGACTACCAATTGGTTCTTTGATACAAACTTTCTGTTATAAAGATGATGGCTAAATCAAAGCTTTCCATCAAAATTCCCATATTTATGTTCCAAACACCAGCTTGATAATAACAAAATTATTCTATTAAATTCTTCATCATTTTAAAAATTGATTGAAACAAAGGCAATGTATTTAAACAAAATATGGTAACAAAAGGGTTAATCTAAGCCTATTTCTGTTAATCTGATTGGAATTATGTTAATATAGACCAAATTATGTTAACCTAAGTCTAATTTGGTAATCTCTGCCAAAAACTGTTAACCTAAACCAAAAGTTTCTCACCTGAACCTAAATTCCTTTACATAAAAGCTAAGATGGTTTTCCCCTAAACAAGGATTCTTTGTAAGTCTTTTAGTTGCCTCTCTCTTCATTATTTTCTTCTGTGTCTCTTCCTATTTTCTTTTCCCTTCTTTTCCTTCTATATTCTTTCTTCTTTACCTCCTCCTTTTTTACCTTTGTTCTTGTTTATTTTTATTCCAATTATTTCTTCCTTCTTTCTTCTTCTTCCTCGCTCTCCCATTCTAATTTTCTCTTCTTCCTTTCTTCTCTTCTCCCTCCTCTCTCTCCCTCCTAGTACTTTTACCAACGTAAGTTTACCTGTGTCGGAACAACTTAAATTGCCGGCTTCCCTCCATGGTGCCATCCTGTTAATCTCTTCTGCTTTCTTTGTATTTTTTTTTCTTTATTTATTTATGTTTCTTCCATTCCTCAACTCCTAAAAAAAAAAAAAAAATCACCTAATCCCACCCCCACGTCTTGAACACCCCTCCAACACACCAACCCTCGTTTCTTCCAATTTGTTGCTTCTAATTTCTCTTTCTCTTGTTTTTATTCCACTCCCACCCAAGACACAAAATACAAACACAATGCAGTTGTGGATGGAGAATCTGTAGCTTTTGAAATAATGGACACAAGATCTTTGGTAAGTTGGTTCCACGTCTTTGGTAAGTCAGTTTGTTATAACAGCTTCTAAATTAGCAAAACATATCTAGCAGAGAAGCGGCTGCACACTTTATTTATTTATTTATTTATTTACACGTTTTTCATTTGTTTCAAAGTTTTTTGTCTTTCTTTCTTTGTTTTCTTTTTTTTTCTTTTTCTTCCTCTTGCCTCTTTTTTTTATCTGTTTAAAACCAAATCTATCTT
>NC_069004.1:12924723-12933792 GCF_001194135.2 Octopus bimaculoides | reverse complement strand
CTCTTTCTCCTCCTCCTGTTCCACCATCTCTCCACACCTTTCTCCCCCCCTCTATTTCTGTCTACTTACATCTCCTACCCTCTCTTTCCCTTCTTGTTTCTCTCTCTCTCTCTCTCTCTCTCTCTCTCCCTCTCTCTCTCTCACACAGAGAAATGTTCTTGCAGCTGAACATTTGACACATCTCCCATCTCTGTCAAACTTTCAAACTCAGAGAAAGAATTTGTTCCTCTTCCCTATCTTCTTTTGTTATCTCTTTCTTTATTCCTTTTCCCCTCCCTAAATTGTTTATGTACTTTCCTCCCTTCTGCCATCCCTCCCCATTTTACATGATCACTTAACCTGCTAGAAATAGCAGCCAAGTCTCCATTAACCCTTTCGTTACCGTATTTCTGTTGAGATGCTCTGTTTCTTTCAATTAATTTTGAATATAACAAAGAATTTAGTAAAATAACTTAGTTATTATTAAACTAGTGTTAGGAACATAAATTGTGACTAAGGTTTGGTGGAAGATTTTAATTCAGAACTTTTGAAAACAAGACATTTGAACTACAGAGCTAGAGGTGGTTTCAAGTGGGTTGGTATCAAAATGGTTAAATTAATCATTTTGTTAACCCTTTTGTTACCATATTTCTGTTGAGATGTTCTGTGTTTCTTTCAATTAATTTCAAATTTAACCAAGAATTTAGTAAAATAACTTAGTTATTATTAAGCTAGTGTTAGGAACATAAATTGTGACTAAGGTTTGTTGGAAGGTTTTCATTCAGAACTTTCGGAAATAAGACCTAGAGCCAGAGGCAGTTTCTGCCGGGTCGGTATCAAAAGGGTTAAACAACATCCTACAGACATTATCATTGTCATCATTATTTAAAGTCTGTTTTCCATGTTGGCATATATATATAAAAGGCGGCGAGCTGGCAGAATCGTTAGCACACCAGGCGAAATGCTTAATGGTATTTTGCCTGCCGCTACATTCTGAGTTCAAATTCCGCCGAGGTCGACTTTGCCTTTCATCCTTTCGGGGTCGATTAAATAAGTACCAGTTACGCACTGGGGTCGATGAAATCGACTTAGTCCCTTTGTCTGTCCTTGTTTGTCACCGCCTGACTGGCCTTCGTGCCGGTAACACGTAAAAGCACCCACTACACTCTCTGAGTGGTTGGCGTTAGGAAGGGCATCCAGCTGTAGAAACTCTGCCAAATTTAGATTGGAGCCTAGTGTAGCCATCTGGTTTCACCAGTCCTCAGTCAAATCGTCCAACCAATGCTAGCATGGAAAGCGGACGATGATGATGATGATGATTCTTTTCTACTCTAGGTACAAGGCCCGAAATTTTGGGGGAGGGGGGTCAGTCGATTAGATCGACCCCAGTACATAACTGGTACTTAATTTATCAACCGCAAAAGATGAAAAGCAAAGTCAACTTCAGTGGAATTTGAACTCAGAAAGTAAAGACAGACAAAATACCGCTAAGCATTTCACTCTGCATGCTAACATTTCTGCCAGCTCACCAGCCTGCCGCCTTGTGGAAATATTACCTTACTTGGAAACAGGGTTGACGGTTGGTGACAGGGAGGTATCCAGCCATAGAAAATATCTGTCTTGATAAATCACACTACACACACCTGTCTTTGTGTGTACACATGAATGTTCACATGCAGATCTTCGTATGATACCATTTGAGTAGATCAGTGTTATGCTGTTTACATTTCCTTTAAACAGTGTATCCCAGAGCTTTTCACTTTTAACTTGTGAAGGCCATTCTAATAAAAATACCTTACTTGAAAAAAAAAAAGAGCAGTTAAGTGTTTGGCAACAGGAAGAAACATTTGGTCTAAAAATACTGCTTCCATAAGTCTTTATCCAACCCATGCCAACATTGAAAAGGAGACATAAAAAAAAGATGAAGATGTTGATGGTGAGGGTAATGAAAATGATGTTGATGATGTTTCCTTTGGACACAAGACGGATTTAATAAAGCAAGTACTTAGCTCAAGAGATTCAATAGTTTGGTGATAAATGCAGGTGAGATAAATCCCTTTGTTGTACATGATACCAGTTCGTTATCACCTCTGCCATTCTTGGAAGACTCGTTAAATGTTCTTCCAATATCTAAGTGAACAGAGCCAAGTAGAGTTGTGAGGTGTCAGACTCGTCATCATCACTACTATAATCACCAACATCATCACCACATCATCTTAACTGCCTTCACCACCACCATCACCATCAACATTATCATTATCAATAATAATTGTTTCAAATTTTGGCACATGGTCAGCAAGTTTGTGGGGAAGATTGAAGTTGATTACATTGATCCTCAGTTCTCAACTGGTACTTATTTTATCAACCCCAGAAGGATAAAAGGCAAAGTCAACCTTGGCAGAATTTGAACTCAGAACATAAGGATGGTCGAAATGCTGCCAAGAATTTTGCCTGGTGTGCTAATGATTCTGCGAGCTCACCATTATATAATTGTAATAATAATGATAATGGTTAATTTTTTTTCACCCCTGAAGTTTGCAACTGAGTTACCATTTTCTCTGGCATGCCAGCCAAATTTTACAGATCGAAATTTATAGTGGAGAAAAAAAGGTACATTGACTTATATACCAAGATGGCTTTGGAGAACTGAAAATTCCTTGTGAAATGCTACAGGATTTCCAAAAATAGTGACAATGTTTGAATGTTTACACTATATACAGTGCTGACTTGTATGCTGGAAAATACAGCAATATGAACTGTCAGCTCTTGTGTGACTATGACAGCTCTTGTGTGACTATGACAGCTCTTGTGTCACTGTGCCAGCTCTTGTCACTGTGCCAGTACTTGTGTCACCATGCCAGTACTTGTGTCATTGTGTCAGCACTTGTGTCACTGTGTCAGCTCTTGTACCACTGTGCTAGCTTTTGTGTCACTGTGCCAGTTCTTGTGTTACTGTGCTAGCTTATGTGTCACTGCCAGCTCTTCTGTGACTGACAACTCTTGTGCCACTGTGACAGGTCTTGTGCCACTGTGACAGGTCTTGTGTCACTGTGACAGCTCTTTTTTCACAGTGACAGCTCTTTTTTCACAGTGACAGCTCTTGTGTCACTGTGACAGCTCTTGAGTGACTGCACCAGCTCTTGTGTCTCACTGTGACAGCTCTTGAGTGACTGCACCAGCTCTTGTGTCTCACTGTGCCAGCTCTTGTGTCTCACTGTGCCAGCTCTTGTGTCTCACTGTGCCAGCTCTTGTGTCTCACTGTGCCAGCTCTTGTGTCACTGTGACTACTCTTGTGTGACTGCACCAGCTCTTGTATCACTGTGACAATTCTTGTGTCACTGTGTCAGCTCTTTTGTCACTGTTCATACTTTAGTGTGACTGTGTTGTTTCTGTGTAATTGTGTGACTGTCAATTCTATGTGACTGTGCCAGCTTTCTGTTACAAGCCTATGTTGTTGTTTGTAGTAAACAACTATAGTATTTCTTGTTATCATTGTATTTTTCTTGTTTTGTTTATGTAATGACAGAACCAAGATAATGGAGCTCGGGACGATGTGATCCGCTGGGGTGATGGATTCATGTTGGTTTACTCAGTGACCAGTCGGACAAGCTTTGACATAATTTTAGATATTCGACGGAAAATCGAAGACGTCAAAAAAGCTGCCCATGTCCCGGTGATTGTAGTTGGTAACAAAGCTGATATGGCCCATGTCCGTCAGGTGACACACGATGAAGGTAAATAATCCATTTCCATTTACAGAATGTTCCACATGTATTTGTGTTATTTAACCCCTGGTCAGCCCTGGTTGATCAGATCTATGATCAAAAGCAGTACAGCCTTGAACATCCTGTCTTTGTTCTGATATAGTATATACAGTATATGGAGCTACATTATCAAAGGTATCCTTTTTTTATATATGAGAATATGATTTAATAGAATTCTGGCTGCTATCTTTAGCCGGTCTAGTAAATATTTAGAGTGGTGTTTCTCAACCATTGTTTTTACTTATGGGCCCCTTTGTTTCCTATTTTACTCTAATGGCCCCTCACAGCCATTCAGTGTTTAAAAATTCCCATTATATTTTTTAAATTAAACATTATTACGAATTATATTAAAAATTAAAATATCTTGTGTATGGTAGAAGTGTGACCAATATATTGCACATAATTTTTAACAAGGAAAGATTATATGTCCCCACTCATAAGGGCCATATGGACCCTGGTTGGGAACCCCTGATTTAGAGGCTCTTTCAAGCTATATAGGGATTCTCTACAAATATTTCATTATGTATGGATGTTCTTGGAGGTTTAAACTTGGTTGTATATTTTTCATACAGACGTATCTAAGCGTACCATGTCTATTGAACTCTTTTGTGATGAATATATTTCTCAGAAACATGTTACACTTCATTGACGTGCATTCTAAGTACTGTGTGTGTATGCATGTGTGTGTGTATGTATATATATTTATTTTTATGTCCATTGGATGAATATAATGAGTCATTGTTTTATAGCTGGATATTATTTTTGTCTGTTGTTATTCAGTACATTTTGGAGAAGCACAAATCTAAACTTTCTCTCTCTCACACACACACACACACACATGTAACAGGCTCCTTTCACTTTCCATCAACCTAATCCACTTGCTAGGTTTTGGTCAGCCCTAGGTTATAGAAGAAGAAAATTGCCCAAGGTGCTGTGCTGTGGAACTGAACTCAAACCTATATTTTGAGAGAAGTTCCCATGGTTTTATACATATACATACATGTGTGTGTAGGGAGAGAGGGAAGAAAGAGAGAGAGAGAGAGAGAGAGAGAGAGATGTGCAACAATCGGAAGTTGCTACTGACCAAATCTGTGAATGGTACAAAGTTCCAGCCAGGCCATGAGTGATGTGGTAGTGGAACACCAAGGTAGACAGAACCATAAAAAAAAAAGCAGAGACAAACTTAGAAAGACAGTGGAGGTTTGCCAATGTTCTACAGCAGTGTTTCTCAACCATTTTTTATCTATGGACCCCTTTGATTCCTAAGGGCCCCTTCCTAGTCATTCGATATTAAAAAAAATCATATTTTTTATAATTAACCCATTAGCATTTAAACTGGCCATATCCAACCCAAATATTTTACTTGTTTTGTGTTCAAAACAACTAGATCCGGCTTCTCACACCTACCATACAATGTCATTCTAAAAAAAAGCAATCAGATCATCGAAATCTGAAAGCTATGAGATAATGCATGATTAGTTCAAAACAATGTGAATAAATTAGCATTACATTTGACGGAATAATCTGAATGCTGATATTATTTGGAATTGTATAAAAAAAATTGTTAAAATATTTTGTGTTGCGTAGAAGTATAACCAATTTATTGCACATAAATTTTAACAACAAAATCTTTTGTGGACCCACGTTGAGAACCACTGTGAAGACCAGAAGCATGAGATGTTCTGGTTTGTAAGATAGTGTATCAGAGAATATTGAGATATTGTAGGAGAGAAGGGTGTCAGGATAGATAATGGTCTGCTTGTCCTTAGTAACTCTGAAAAGAAACAGGCAAGGAAGTGTTACTATGACACAGGCTTGGTTGTGTGGTAAGAAGCTTGCTTCCCAACCACATGATTTCAGGTTCAGTCCCACTGCATGGTGCCTTGGACAAGTATCTTCTAGTATAGCCTCAGGATAACCAAAGCTTTGTGAGTGGATTTGGTAGATGGAAACTGAAAGAAGCCTGTTGTAAATATGTGTGTGTGTATCTTTGTGTCTGTGTTTGTCCCCCACCATCACTTGACAATCGATGTTGGTGTGTTTACATCCCCATAACTTAGCAGTTCAGCAAAAGAGACCAGTAGAATAAGTACGAGGCTTTTAAAAATATGAGTACAGGGGTCAATTCATTCGACTAAACATTCTTCAAGGTGATGCTTCAGCATGGCCACAAGTAAAAGATATTAAAAGCTATGAAATGTGGAGAGTGCCGAGGAAAAAGTGGGTCTTCCTAGTTGGCAGCAGTATGACAGATAAAGCAATTAGAGATATGAAGGCAGAGAAAGCCTTTGGACTATCAGGAAATTACTGCTGGGATTCTTAAAATATCAGGTGGTATAAGATGCAGCCTAGATACCTGTATGGTCAATCAGGTTGTACAGGAAGGTATCATACCTGACAACTGGTGTAGCAACATTGTAGTCAGCTGTTACAAGGATCGAGAAGATACTTTGGAGAGAGGAAGTGACAAAGGTATCAAAATAATTGCTGGACTAGGTCATGAAAGTTACAGAAAGAGTTAAAGCTTCATTAATTAGAAAAAGCCAGGTTATATGAGATGCAGTTAAAATTTTTTGTTAGGAAGAAGTATTACCAATGTTCTGTACCTGGTGAGGCAACTTCAGGAGCAATATTTAGCTGAAAGTAAAGCTGCTGTAATTGGCATCCATCAACCTGTAGAAAGCCTTTAACAGGAATCTTTGCTCTCAATTCTGGTGGTTGATGGGGAAGCTAGGAATAGATGAATGGTTTGTGTGAGCCCTTCACATGCACAACACACTCATTCGTTCATTGCAAAATTTGTGGTGACTGGTTCTTCAACCCTTTAGCATTCACATTTCTCTGTCAACTAATCAATTATTATCTTGTAGCCTTGAGATTTTGATATGCGATTGTATAATTTCAAAAATGACACTGTAGGGTAGGTGTGACAGGCAGGATCTGGCCAGTTTGAGCATAAAACAGATAGAATATTTGAGCCAGATATGGCCAGATTAAATCTTAAAGAATTAAGCTTTGTCTAATTGGTTTATTCACCCAATCAACAGACTTTTACATTTGGTAGCTTGGAATGCAGATTGAACCAACTAATTATGTTTTTTTCTTAAAATTCATCAGGGATCACTTATTTAACCCATACTGTATTGATACTGTAGTTTTTAATTGTATTTATGTTCTCTACCTGCTGAGGCAACTGCAGGAGAAGTATTTAGCTTAAACTAAAGCTACTGTAATTGACATCTATGAACAGGGTCCTTTGTTCTCTGGTCTGGTGGTTGACAAGGAAGCTAGGAATAGATGAATGGCTTGTGTGAGTCCTACACACACATACACACTTTCATTCATTGTGAAATTTGTGGTGACTGGTACCTCTTAAGTTTTGACTGATGGTTTATTCACCCAGTCAATATAGTCTTTTACATTTGTACATTTGCTGGCTAGGAATGCACATTGAACCAACTAGTCACTTACTTAACTCTGCAGAATGAATACAAAACAAAGTACAGGCATGGACGTGAAGTAAAGCATTTTGTTTTTTAATCATGTAGTTTTAGGTTCAGTTCCACTGCATGGCACCTAGGGCAAGTGGTGTCTTCTATAGTCCCAGGGTGACCAAAGGCTTACTTTTCCTGTTGTGTCTGAGTTAAAATGTGTTTCTGTAGAAATATATGTACTTGCATTAAGTGGAACATAATTTCCTGTAAACCACACCACTTCATTGGTCCCAGCAAAGTGGAAAAGATGTTATTTAATTTGTACTATATTGATACTATAGTTTTTAATTATATATAATTTTCATTTCAGGTCGTCTGCTTGCCATTGATTTTGGGTGTCCATTTATGGAAGTTTCAGCATCAGAAGATGTTAACAAAGTGTTAGAATCTTTTCATATTCTCTGCAGAGAAATCATTGATTTTAAACGTAAATCTCGAACTTTTCTTGATCGTGTATTTGGGTTGAAAAAATCATGACCTTCTTGTAGTGCTATGCAAAGAAAAAGGAAAGGAAATTTAAAGAAAACAACAATAACAACAACAACAACAACAACAAAAAGACAGAAAAAAAAAATGACAAGACACAAGCAGTTGAAATTCAGATAAGAACGTATTTTTTATGTCTCCTCTCTTTATCTACAAAGAATTTCATTGCAAAAACGTGACACCGGTTTGTGAAATAGCTCGTGACCATCACCACTGCCGAGTGTTGTTGGTGAGGCTAGTGGAATAATCTGTGACTCTAGTGGAATGTGTGCACACATATATAGATATATTGTTGCTTAATAATTCTGACCAGGAAATCTAGGGGTGGGTGGGGAAACCAAAAACAAAAAAAAAAGAACCTTATCTATTTGTATTTTTCAAATTTTTTATTTATTTTTTATTTATTTTAAATTTTTTTGTAGAATAAAACTTTTCATTCTGTTCTTTTTGCTCCATTTTTTCCCCCCAAATATTGAGAAGAAAGTTTTACATGAACAAAATAAATATTTATATTTATCATTTTGACCATGTAGTAATTTTTCTGGTTAAAGTTCTCATCAAAGTTTTATAGACTTAATATCATCATTTACATGTTTCAGTCATTTTGATTGTGGCCATGCTGGGGCACCACCTTGTAATAGCTTATTTTTACATCTGGCATGGCTTCGTGCAGACTTGGCTGTGTGGTTAAGAAGCTTGGTTCCTAACTAAGTGGTATTGGGTTCAATCCTGCTGCATGGCACCTTGGAGAAGGGTCTTCTATAGCCTTGGGCCAACCAAAAAAGCCTTGTAAATGGATTTGGTAGATGAAAACTGAAAGAAGCCCATCATGTGTGTGTGTATTTACACACACATACATACATAGACACAAGCTTACTTCCCAACAACAAGGTTCCAGGTTCAGTCCCATTGTGGCACCTTGGACAAGTGTCATCTACTATAACCTTGGGCTCTCCTTGTGAGTGGTTTTGGTCAATGGAAACTGATAGAAGCCCATCATATTTGTGTGTGTATATCTATCTGTATGTATGTGTGTGTGTGTATCTTTGTGTCTGTGTTTGTCCTCCTCCACTGCTTGACAACCGGTGTTGGTGTTCTTACATCCTCGCAACTTAGCAGTCCAACAAAAGTAACTGATAGAATAAATACCAGGCTTAAAATAATATATCCTGGAGTTGATTTGTTTGATTAAAACCCTTCAAAGCAGTGCTCCAGCATGGCTGCAGTCAAATTACTGAAACAAGTAGAAGATAATAGATACACACGCACGCACGCACACACACACACACACACACACACACACACACACTCTCTCTCTCTCTCTCTCTCTCTCTCTCTCTCTCATC
>NC_069004.1:12915003-12924678 GCF_001194135.2 Octopus bimaculoides | reverse complement strand
CTCTCTCTCTCTCTCTCTCTCTCTCTCTCTCTCATCACTTCTCAATCTCTGGTACTACTGGGATGCTGTAATCACCTGAGAGCAGAAGAGGCAAATGCTACATCCCCTCCCTTTTGGTAACTTTCCTCTTCCCCATTGGAACCACTTCCATTTCTCATTATCTCCCCCCACCCTCTATTTCCACCAATCACCTCCTTTCTGTTCTTTCAGCTTATTGCTTCCTCTCCCCTCTGCCATACTCCATCTTTCACACCTCTCTTATCTGCTGTCACTCTCTATGCCCTCGCATATCTACCAAAGCCTCCCTGAGCCACTCCTCTATCTCTCACCATAACTAGCTACAGACACCTCCACCACATCTCTAACCATTTCTCCTCACAATCTTATGAAACTTTCCCTTCAATCACCCCTGCTCTCTCACCCTGTCCACCCCCACTATACCTTGAGGGTCTGTGTGTGCCCCCACCCCCACATACCCATTACCAACTCTCTCTCTCTCTTTGTTCTGTTTTTCTCTCTAAATCTCTCCTTTCATTTTTAACAAGACTACCTCTGTATTTCCTCAACAGCAAGACCTCTGTCCCTGTCCCTCTATCATACTTTAACCTCTGTCAACTGGCACAAAGCCACTTCCCCTGGATACTACACCCTCCTCCCAGTTGAGGGTTTTTTTGTCTTGCAACTTACTTAATAACTCCACCAGTGCTGTGGGCCATGTAGAAAGCACCCAGTACACTCTGTAAAGTGATTGGTATTTGGAAGGGCATCCAACCCTAGAAACCATGCCAAAGCAGACAGAGCCTGTTGCTGCCTTCTAGCTTACCAACTCTTGTCAAACCATGCAACCCATGCCAGCATTAAAAATGGATGTTAAATGGTGATGATGCTGATGATGATGGTATATGTTTGTATGTGTGTACTCATGGTTGTAAATGATCATCATCATCCAAATGAAGTTCTTGTTTCCAGTCCTCTGTGAAAACCATGTCTAGCTATGGGAATATATTACCCAATTTGGGAATAGGTGAGGATTGGCTGCAGGAAAAGCATCCAGTTATAGAAAATCTGCCTCATCAAATTTCATCTGATCCATGCAAGCATGGAAATGTGGATGTTAAAACAGTGATGATGATGACGATGATGATGACGACCATGCATTTTGTGAACAATAACAGACACCTGTTGGTTACAGGTTTCCAAAGAGCTACTTAATTTCTGATGGTGAACACAAGGGAATTTCTGTGCTATTTGTGCAGAATAAATGCCACAAAGTATTTATACCAAATGCACAACAAAAAGAGACCCTCAAAGTGTGCCTACTGAAAATTTTCCTGTACTTATGTGGAAAATGCTTATTCACTAATCTGAAGAAGATCTTACCAACACAAATAGGCAAAAACGGGGGTGCAAACCATATGATTTCACAGTAATTTTTCTTATGGAAGGTGCATGGCTCAATGGTTAGGGTGTCAGGCTCACAATCATGAGGTGGTGAGCTTGATTCCTGGACTGGGTTCTGTTCTTGAGCAAGATACTTTATTTCATATTGCTCCATTTCACTCATCTGTAGAAATGAGTGGTGATGTCACTGGTACCAAGCTGTATTGGCCCCTTTGCCTTTCCCTTGGATAACACTGGTGGTGTGGAGAGTGGAGGCTGGTATACATGGACAACTGCTGGTCTTCAATAAACAGCCTTCTCTGGACGTGTGCCTTGGATTGTAACTTTTTAGTTGGAACCCCATGGTCATTCATGATCAAAGGGATCTTTACATCTTTTTACTTAGCCTGGGTACATTATATTTCATCAACTGGCATCAGTATTTATATACAAGAGTTTTTCTTAGCTATTTCTTCTATGAAATCAGCAAGTGTGAATGGATACATCAGAAGCATTTTAGGTAGCAAACTGGAAAATTTATGGTTCAAATTCTGGAATTTCTTCTATGTTGTGTTGTTGCCAAAACATATTACTCTCAGTAGCTATGTTAGTCTGGAGGCTGGCTAAAAATTCTTCAAACACATGTCTTCTAGTAGCACATTTGAAATCCCAAAACCAAGGTGCCATGTAAAAAGCACTGTTGCTGGCGCCACTTAAACAGCACCCAGTACACTCTGTGGAGTGGTTGGCATTAGGAAGGACATCCAGCCATAGAAACCAAGCCAAAACAGACTATGAAACCTGATGCAGCCCTTAACAGTTCCTGTCAAGCTAGCCAGGAAAATGGATGTTAAATGATGATGATGATGACCTTGAATTAACCAATACCTTATGAGTGAAATTTTATTGACATAAATTATATTCATCTTATGCTGCATGCATAATTTTCATTTTGATGAATTAATATTTTGAAGTTGTCTCCCTTATCTCCATTTATTAGATTTAAGCATTAAGCTAGTCTTTTTTTTTTTTTTTTTTTTTTTTTGCTTATATTGTACTAGCTTAACCCTTTAGTATTCAAATTAATGTGTGAAATGTAATGCTTATGATATAATCATTTTTAGAATGATACACCAGGGAAAATATGAGAGGCCAGTTTCAACATAAAACAGGTAGAATATTTGGGCCAGATATGGCCAATGTAGATAGTCACTCAGTTATTTCTCCAGCCTCTCTGGACTCTTGTTCTCCCCTGCCAGCTGGACCCTTGCTACCCTCTTCGGTCTGATGCTATGTTTGCTGCTGTTGACATAGGTAGCCCTGTGTTTTCAGGTCTGTGAAGAGTGTCTATTAGTCTACCATATAGTCTAAGGCTTGAGAAGTCTTGGTAAAATGCCTGTGCTCTGTAGTTATTGTATGACCAAACCATTTCAGTCTTTTTTTATTACACTGTGTAACCTTTTTTTTTTTTTTTTTTTTTTTTTTTGTCTTTGGTCAGTAAATGTTATTTCCTGTTTGCTTCTATCTAGAAATCAAAGGAAATGACTACTATTCCCTTTAAACTTTGCTTTGGTGACTTGGACATCAATGTTTTGAAACTGACCTATTTCCCATTACATTTCAGAACAGATTCAATGCTGAGTTGCTGAAGCAGAAATATCATTATAGCAAATACTCTGCTCAATAGCACAGATTTGCTTGTCAGTTGCTTGACTGTAACCAGTTGAGCATCTTCATTAGTGGCTGGCAATATGTGCATCTCTGATCACAAGGAGTGTTGGGGGAGCATCATAGCCATGTGTTGAGAGGGATTCTTTGGGGTTTGAATAAATATAAGAAAAGCAAAGTTTGAAGGAAATATTAACCATTTTCATACTTTCTTGGGGGTAAGCAAATAGGAAATAACAGTTGCTACCCAAGGATAAAAATCATGTAACACAGTGTTATCTCTGTAATGTGAAGAAATTTCTTAAAGTGTTTCTACAGCTCTCTCAATGGTACCCTTAATATGTTGGCATAAGTACATTGGTGAGAAAATTGCCTGGATCAAATAGAAATACCTTGTGGTATTTATTTCTGCCTAAGTTTCATACAAACACTCCATTGTTATTCTTGCCATTGGAAATGCAGTGAACCTGTAATTGGCCTAATTTGAAAAAGAAAAAAATCACAAACCAAATCACAAAAACCAAAGGGAAACAACCAAAAATGAACAATGATGCTATTGTTTATAAAGTGCATGATAGAAAAAAAATAAATGAAAATTTTTTTTAAATCTAAGTCAGAACTGTATTGTGGTATAGATTTCTAATCGCAAAGAACAGCAACACTAAACTTGGTAAATGTTTCTTTGGATTGCAGGGTTTTATTGAAGTTCTTTTGTGAACCAATAGGGGAGCAGGATGTGGTGGGGTACTATTCTTGAACGTGCTCTTTCTCTTGAATTACTAAAAAGAAGATGATTAAGCTTTTAAATCCTACTCCAATGACTGGAATTATTTTAGAGTTTTCCAGTCATTTTCCTTCTCAAAAAGTAACAGGGTATCCATAAATTATGTTTACAATTTGAAAAATTCAGAAAAAAAAAATGGAAAATAAGGATGACCTAGCAGAGTTTATTGGAAAATATAGGCAAATAAAGTTTTGTTAGAAACATCAGAACACTTCCACACATGGGTTCCATTGGTTGCAACGTTGATAACCCTTTAGCATTTAAACTGGCCGTATCTGGCCCAAATATTCTACATGTTTCATGTTTAAACTCGCCATATCCAGCCTTTCACACCTAACCTACACTGACATTCTAAAAATAAACAGTTACATCATCAAAACCTAAAAGCTATAAGATTAATTCAGAGCAATTTGAATAAAGGAGCATATTTAACAGAGTAATCTAAATCGTTAATAGTTACAATAAATTGTAGAAATTGTAAAGATAATTTATGAACGATCCTGTATTTGGAGACTATTTTTCAAATAGTTTTCAAGACCCAAGAATCTGTGTCTCCCTATCTCTACTGAAATAGCATAGATAGGAAAACACAGACATTTTAAAAATTGGTACAAGGATATGCCTTTTGGAGAGATGCATAGGTAAATATTACCAACCTCTCTCCTGCCTACACCTTGGAGAATAAAAAAAAGCAAAGTTGAATATGATTGGATTTTAACTCAGATTGTAAATTAAATAATTACACAAAATATTTTGTTCAATTCTCTAATGATTCTACCAATTCACTGTTCTCATTTACTTATTATATTAGTGATCCAATGAGGGAGCTTTATGTGATTGATTGATCTGCTAGAAATAACAACTAAATCTCCATTCTCACCACCTTTTTAAAAAGGAAGAATTATTGGCTTTTCAAAAATAGGTAACCAGCAATAAAATAAGCCTTGTGCCAACTACTTAGATTGTTGGAAGCTACAAAAAAAAAAAATTAGGGGTGGTGGTGGTGGTGGAATCTAATGAGATGCTGCCCTAAAAACAATTAAACAATTGACAATGTTTAAAACAATCAATATTATATCTATTAGGGAAACCAGAAGGAAGAGAGTTCTATAAGATAGATATTTGAGGAAAGAAAATATGAGAGTGGAAATGTTTCTTACAAGCAGAGAAAAATAACAATAAAAGGACAAGAATTAGTAGAAAGTTTAGTTACTCAAAGACAAGGAAGTTCAGTGGAACAATGGCTATATAGAAATATTTATAGAACAAAGATGAAGAAGCCCTGTTTCTGCAATGAAAGACGGAGTTGGAGTTTAGCAGTCAAAACAGAACCAACAATAGAAACTCACTTTTGAACTTAGTCAAGAAGGATGAAAGGCAAGGTCGACCTTGCCAGAATGATGGATTGTTTCCCTTTGACCTTAGCCATGTCATTTAAGGTTCAAGTGGACAGGAGGTGACCGACATGGGAAGGAATTTCTCCTGTGGTATGTCTGTCCTTCTAGCTGTTACAACTATTATAAATACAGCAATCCGTGAAGGGACAGAGAGTCAGAGACAGACGGTCAGTGAGAGAGAGAGATAGAGAGACAGCCAGTCTGTAACTTCGCCAGTTAAACTGACAACAGAGATTCAGATATTCAACATGAACAACAGTCGCGATTGCAGAACATAAACAGACACTACTGAATGACCAACACAGACACAAAACATGGCCGGTTCTACCCTATCAACACAGTATGTACCCTGTTAATTTCTTCACCAGCTCGAAACAGATGGTAATGATGTGATGTAGTGAAATATTTGGTGTATACAACAAGTAAATGCAAGTGTCGTTTAAATAAATTATTTAAACTAGAATGTTTGCTGGTGGTAAACATAAAAAATTTCATCTTACCTGTAGGAAGAACATTAAATAAATGTACAACCCAGATGTGGGTAATCTAGGAACTAGGTTTCGAATTTTCCAAATCACGTCTGTTAACGTAAATTTGATTAGTTCTCATTGGCTAGATACACCTAGACAAAATCTCAAGTGTCGCTACAGAAGAAGAAAATGGAGATTTGTAAGTTAATAATTGTTTATTATTAACAGCAAATTGGTCGTCTTCACTTACAGCCATTTCTATTATAATGAAGATGGTAAATGAGGAGAATGTGAAAATGATATACGACGTAAGATGAAAATGAACTGGTAAGTGATGATTTATTTTCCTTTATAAAATACAATGATTGCCATACATGAAATGAAATAACATAACAGCAGGTTACAACAAAGATGTGTGAAAGACTTTGTGGTTAGGCTGGACTGTTGATCTTGTAGACATAGTTGATGTACTGCTTGGTGGTGTGTAGAGGCAGCCGTTGATCTGTTGGTTGTGTGATGTTCATACAGTAACGATGTAGGCAGGCATCTGGTGGAGAAGATGAAAGCGGAAAATGACTGGTGGCAGATACATCATTGTCAGAGATGAGTTGCGTGTGGTAAGTGGCGTGTGCCAAAGACCTAGAGCTTCTCTTGAATATCATGTTTAACTCTGTATGACGTGTGAAGCGACCAGCATTCAGGTGGCAAGAAAGGCCATGGGGGTTGTGGAGTCAAGGAGCCTGCCACAACGATAGATCAAACCCATGCATACATCAGCTCCCACTCGGAGGGCAATAGAGCCACAAAGTTCGTCCAAGTTGAGTAGGCCACCAACATTAACCACAGAGATGGCATCAAACCAGTTACCTGAGTATTTGGTGCTAGCAGACAGTAAGCGGCACCTTGAAGAAAGGTCAGTGTTAACACGATAGAGCAAAACTGCATACTGGGAGTCCTTTAGAGAAAGAAGACAAGGAACTCAAAGGAACTCTCTTTCTTTATTAGCCACACAGGACCTAACACAGAGGGGACAGCACATGGTGGGGGACAGAAAACAAACAAAAAAAAATGGATGGAAAGGAAAATTCAGATAAAATGATAAATGAAATGAAGCCATTCGGCCCCCACCTCCAAGAGACTTCATTGAACCTGTTAATACAACTTCTTTTTAAAACACTACTTGTAACAGTTTAAAACGCTATTTGTAACAGTTCAAACCACTATTTGCAAATGGCTAACTTTCATCTTTCCGAAGAATGTCTATGTTAAATTTCTTTAAAAGTTCAAGATAGCTGACCCATTCTGGTATTGTGCTAGTGTCTATTTTCTTGACCCACCACTCAAAGTCCTCCTCATAATCAAGTCCAGTCATAGTTGTGGCCAGTGCTAGTGACACATTAAAGCCACCCAAGCCAGTGACACATTAAAAGCACCCGTGCTGGTGACGTGTTAAGGGCACCTGTGCCAGTGACACATTGAAGGCACCCATGCTGGTGACACGTAAAAAGCACCCAGTACATTCTGTAAAGTGGTTGGCATTAGGAAAAGCATCCAGCTGTAGAAACCAAAACCAAAACAAATGATTGCATATCAGTTCCCGTCAAACCATCAAATCATGGAAAATGGACGCTAAATGATAATGATGCACTGTGCAAAGTACTGTGAAACAAGGCCACTCGGTAAACTTAGGTTGGCAGCAATGGGAATTTGAAGTTCCTGCTCATAAATTAGGCAGATTATAAGAGGCTCCAGACCATCAATATCTGGAAAGTTGGTGTTGTACAATTATAGAGCTTCCTTATAACTCATGTGTTTGAAGAACTGTAAACAGCAAAAAGCACTTAACACATCATGAAAACATCCTTCCATAAAGTTTGTGCGATTCTGTTCTTGTTTTTAAGATTTTTAATATAATTAATAATTTTTAATTTTAGAAAATCTTTTATATTGTTTACAAGCCTGCTCCAATATTTCATATGACTTTTATCAACAAAACGTATTAAAACTTCAAAACTTCTTACAAGTTTGTCGTCGTAATGTTGTCATAGACAGCTATCACGCATAAAATGCTAGCTTCCGAATTCTGTTTTCTCATTGGGTAAAAATGATCAAACATTAAATCTCTGTAACACATTTCTAAAATTTTTCTGCAACAAGTGAATCACAAAATCAGATTCAGTGGGAAAAGTTGCATCTATATAACAAATTTGGAAATGTTCAGTTAATTTTAAAATTTCGAAAACAGTGGCAGGAACAGAAAAGATTCTTTTCGGGTTCTATTGCAGGATCTAGTTCAAAACGGGGGCGCCAGTATTTTCTTAACGAAACACTTTGAAACTTGGGACACTGGTAGAATGTGTCATATAAAACATCTTTTTCTCTTAGTCTTCTTAAGAAAAATTATTATATTGCAACTTATTTCATGTTAAAGTTGTCGTATTTCTGTAATTTCAACCAATGACTGACGTCCATTCAGCCGAATATATTAAGTGCTGACTACGTAAACAAACGATTCTGGCGGTGATAAAATTATTATTTCCTTGTCAAAAAATGGCTGAAGCATATTGGCAGTAGCTAGTAAACCTTTCTATTATAGGCACAAGGCCTGGTTTTTGAGGTTAGGGTTAGGACAAATGTTGTACACATACAGTTCAGGCAGATGTTAACGAAATTATATTAAAAATAAAACGAAGGAAAACGAACACACGTGTGTTGCCTCTCTGCAAAATGTCAGAAGTAATGGAGATTAAATACTCTTTACACCGCTTAAACTGCCAAAGGAGTAACTATAAACAGCTGAATACTTGTCAGTGATTGGTTGAAATTATCGAAATAAGACAATTTTTTTACATGAAATAACTTCGAATACAAAAATTTTTTTATGTTCTATAACACAAAATTGATAAGTATACGAAGTTTGAAAGTCTTTCGGTACCAAAAACACTACATAAAACATAAATGAAAACTGGTGCCCCCGTTTTGAACTAGATCCCTATTGCAAATTGGTTTCAAATTTTGGGACAAGGCCAGAAATTTCGGAGGACGGAGTAAGTCGATTGCATCACTCCAGTATTCAACTGGTATTTATTTTATTGACCCCGAAAGGAAGAAGGAAGAAAAGCAAAGTCGACTTCGGTGGAATTTGAATTGAGAGCATAAATATGAACGAAATTCCGCTAAGCATTTTCCCCGGCGCAGTAACAATTCTGTCAGTTCGCCACCTTAGGCACTATTGGAAATTAACCTCTCAGAAAACGGATCCCTAAATACTGCAACACATTCAATCCGTTTCACTGTTTATTCTACCAACTTTACTGCTCTACTATAGAGGAGAATGAACTCGGATAAATAGTTGATAGTGATATTTTTTATTCGACACCGCTTTATAGCCAAACCAACAGTTACGTTAACTGCTTCGGGTGAGTGAAACACGTGTTTTTGTTTCTACTTTATATTATTACAAATTGTTTTGATTAAGGAAAGATACTGTAAAAGTAGCGCTTAAGAAATTAGTGCTAGTCTTTGCTAACAGTTCAAAAGTCAGATAAATTAATTTTTCACGAGGGAAATGGAAATATCAGCGAATAGTGTTTTTTGATGGTAACCAAACAAATCAGCTGTTCCTTACTTGTAGGCTGTGTTATAATTCTGTAGACAAAATTCGCGAAGACAAAATATCAAAATGTTATGTTTTTTGAAATAGCTATTTAATTTCATGAATATATCAAACAGGAAACGATAAGGTATATACTGTAAACATCAACAGGTATATTCACACCAGAAAAATGTCAAATATTAATGTATTGCAGTTTTTGGGAAATTTTAATACTTATTTTGGTAGAGACGGACTATATGTAATCTGAACCTCCCCCCCCATATTTATTAATTTTTTGGCACTATCATGCTATTAGCTGTCAGAAATGAAAGTGCTCACTGCTTGTGAAGTATCTGTCTGCCTGCCTGCATGCCTGTTGCT
>NC_069004.1:12913356-12914326 GCF_001194135.2 Octopus bimaculoides | reverse complement strand
GTTAGGTTTACCCTGTGGATCTATATAAAAACCGGTGGGGGAGGATCGAAATTTTGAAATTGAGATTTTTGAAAAAAAAATTTCAGAATCGGAATCTCCATAGCCTAAAACGTGGGATTCCGTAAAAAAAATAAATAAATAAGGGGGGAAAGGTTCAGATTACATATAGTCCATCTGGACCCTTATTTTTGTAAGGCTGCAATCTCGCAGAATCGTTAGTACGTCTGGTAAAATGCTTTGCCCCATTTCGTTCGTCTTTATGTTCTGAGTTCAAATACCACCGAAACCTCGGGGTCGATAAAATAAGTAGCAGCTGAGCACTGGGTGAGGTGTGGGGGTGGTGTCAATGTGAATGTAATCGACCTACTTCAGAATTGCTGGCCTTGTGCTAAAATTTGGAATCAATAATTATTGGTTTTTGTCATTGGCCTGCAGCCATGCTGGGTATAACCTTCATGTCTTTATTTTGTCAGTTATACCGCTTCCAGAACTTAGTTTGTGGCTCTTTTTCGTCACTTTCAGAAAGAGATGGTAGGTGTGCTGTGTAGAACACACCCGTGTTGGATAAACAATCAAACTTAAACTCAATTCCAACGATTCCTCAACCTTTTACGACTGCTACCCACTTTGACAAATCGGTGCTTCTTCGTTATCCCACATGACATCTTTTCAACACTTCTTTGAAATTACGAATATATAGACTATAGAGTTTGTTAGACACGTATCTGATTGAGTTGCACAATAAATTTTATGTTCTACACATGGGGATTCATACCATTATGAAAAAAAAAAAAAATTTTAATCCTTAACTCACCCATAATTCCTAAAAGCGCCACTCTATTTCGAATTTTTAAAAAATCAGAGTTTAAAATACAGACAGTCCGAAGTTTTTGCTTAAATTCCTCAATAGACCACCCTTGGGTGCATCGTCATTCCTTAAAAGCTTTGGTTGGCCCAAAGCTATATAGTA
>NC_069004.1:12910617-12913281 GCF_001194135.2 Octopus bimaculoides | reverse complement strand
TTAAACTTTGATTACATTTGATGAACTTTTTCAATGCTATTTAAAAGGAAACTGGAAAAAATTACTGCATGACAGCTTCATATTTTAGAATAGAAATCAGAAAAACCTTACAAAACTCCTGAAATTAATTAATAGCATTCATGAATCAAATTAACCTTTTAGCATTTATATTATTCTGTCAAATTTAATACTTATTCACACTATTTTGAATTAATCCTGTATTATCTTGTAGCTTTGAAATTTCAATGATATGATTGTATATTCTTAGAATGATATTGTATGTTGGTGTGAGAGGCCAGAAATGGCACTTAACATATTATTAAAAACATCCTTCCATAAAGTTTGTGCGATTCTGCTCTTGTTTTTAAGATTTTTTATTATAATTAATAATTTTCAATTTAAGAAAATCTTTTGTCAAATGTGTGTGGGTAAGCATGGCTGTGTAGTTAACAAGTTTATTTTGCAACTACATGGCTTTGGGTTCAGTTCTATTCTGCGATACCTTGGGCCAATCTTTTTTTACTGTGCCCTCAAGCTGCCAAAGCTTTGAGAATGAATTTGATAGATGGAAACTGAACAGAAGTGTGTTGTATATGCTTGTGTATACATTTGTTTCTGTCTCCTCTTGACATTGCATGCTCATTGAAACAAATATCACTCTCATACTCACAGTGCTCTTTGTTTTCCACCTTGCATGAAAGCATGTCTAGACTAGAGGAAATTATTACCTTACATGGAAATAGGTGAGAGGTGCCCAGAGAAACAAGGTGTCTGTAATGTAAGAACGACTGATAAAGGGTCTTCACTTGGCTGCATGTCTTTGCAGAGATCGATATTCTGAATGAAATGGGATATCCAGACTGGTGATGCAAACTGGAAGTGTGGATGCACCATAGCTATATATAACTTTAAACATATATTAATATTTGTTTTTATGTTCAGTTATAATCCTTTCTACAATAGGCACATTTTGTGGGAGGATACTAGTCAATTACATTGACTTCAGTGCTCAATTGATACTCGTTTTATTGAACCCAAAAGGATGAAAGGTAAAGTCAACCCTGGCAGAATCTGAACTCAGAATGTAAAGACAGATGAAATACTGCTAAACATTTTGCCCGGCATGTAATAAAAACAACTTTACATTAATCTGATGGGTTACTCTATAGTTTTGTAGAGTACAAATTATTCTTAAACAAGAATGTTGTTGACAGTGACTTTGAAGTTTTGGCCAGCTAAGCCATAGTCTGCTTAGATGGCCTCTGCTATGCACCCTATAATTTCATTCTAAAATTAAACAATCACACCATCAAAATCTCAAAGCTTCGAGATAATGCATGATTAATTCAAAACAACGTGAATAAATATGCATAAGTTTTGGCAGATTAATCCGAATGCTAAAGGGTTAATACAATAACTTGATTCCAGTTGTCATCTGTTTTGTTATTGTATGCATCAAATATCAGGAGATTAGGAACTCATGTTACGAGACTCTAAATGTCATCTTATAAGGTGCAGAATGTTGTTCGAGCACCATGGCTACCTCTTTTTGACTGAGAATAAAGGACTCCAACCAGTTATAATGATTAGCTGTCACCCCCATTGCAGAGAGTGTCATCATAAGTTGCATGCCTATGTAAGTTGAGTTAAATTGAAAACTGAATAAAACTAAATTTGCTGATTTGTAACAGTCACTCATTCTCTCTCTCCCTCCCTCTCTCAGTCTCATTCTCTCTCTCCCTCCCTCTCTCAGTCTCATTCTCTCTCTCCCTCCCTCTTTCTCTCTCTCTCTTCCCCTCTCTCATTCTTGCTCTCGTTTTCTGTTTCAGTTGTTGTTACAATGTCATGGCCAAAGGACGTACATGGAGGCAAAGAAAGAGGAAGGTCAAAGCTGACCCCAGCCTGTTTGACTCTAAATATGTCCATCTACTCAAATGGATGAGAGCAACTGACCATTTCAAGCCACCGTCCTTATCTCCTCGGGTTTTTCCCAGTAAGTAAAAAAAAAGTAATGTTATTTGGTTCAAATCTTTTCTTTCATTTGTTTCAGTCGTTAGATTGTGGCCATGCTGGAGCATCGCCTTGGAGAGTTTTAGGTGAATGAATTGACACCAATACTCTTCTTTTAAGCCTGGTACTTATTCTATCAGTGTCTTTTACAGGGACGTAAACACACCAACACCAGTTGTCAAGCAGTGGTGGGAGGACAGACACAGACACAAAGACACACACATAGATGTATGCATACATGTGTGTATATATGTGTGTGTCTGTATATGTGTGTGTATATATATAGGCATGTGTGTATATGTACAGACACATACATATACATATATATATATCATCATCATCATCATCATCATCGTTTAACGTCCGCTTTCCATGCTAGCATGGGTTGGACGATTTGACTGAGGACTGGTGAAGCCGGATGGCAACACCAGGCTCCAGTCTGATTTGGCAGAGTTTCTACAGCTGGATGCCCTTCCTAACGCCAACCACTCAGAGAGTGTAGTGGGTGCTTTTACGTGTCACCCGCACGAAAACGGCCACGCTCGAAATGGTGTCTTTTATGTGCCACCCGCACAAGAGCCAGTCCAGGGGCACTGGCAACGATCTCGCTCGAAAACCCTACAAGGCCAGTCAGGCGGTACTGGCAACGGTCAC
>NC_069004.1:12908621-12909532 GCF_001194135.2 Octopus bimaculoides | reverse complement strand
CCATCTTGCCCTGTTTCGGGCGCCCTCCCTTCTCAAGCCAACCCTTCCAATCCCCTCCTCCACCTGTCCCCCGCCAGGTTTTCCTCAGTCTACTTCACTTTCTCCGTCCATTTACGTCAAACTCAAGCACCCTCCTCAGAACATGCTCCTCACTCCTCCTAAATGCATACCCATACCACTGCACTCCATTCGCCCTTGCCAGCCATTCCACCAATTCCTCCAACCCCAGCATCCCCATCAAGTCCTCAGTCCTCCTCTTATCAAACAGTTTCACTCCACATATTTCTCTCACCATTTGCTCTCGCAGTCCTTCTCAAAATTGCCATCTCTCTCTCTCCGTCAGACACCATGTCTCACTCCCATACAGCACTGCAGCTCTCATGCATCTCCTATAGACCCTTCCTTTCATCTTTCATGATAACCTTTTCCCACATAACAATGCTCCACATTCCCTGAACTTCACCAAGCCCAGTCTTCATCTGGTTTGTGCAAATATGGAAAAGTTGTGGTTGTGTGGTAAGAAGTATGCTTCCCAACCACATGGTTCTGAGTTCAGTCCCATTGCATGGCACGTAGGCAAGTGTCTTCCATTATAACCTCAGGCTGACCAAAGCCTTGTGAGTGGATTTAGTAGAAGGAAACTGAAAGAAGCCCATTGTTTCATTGACATCATCATCAACATTTAACATCTGCTTTCCATAGTTTGGATGGCCTGACAGGAACATACAAGGTCAGAGGCTGCACCAGCTTCCATATATGTGTGTGTGTGTGTGAGTGTGTTTTCCTCACCACCACCACCACTTGACAACTGATGTTGGTGTGTTTATGTCCCCATAACTCAGCAGTTCAGCAAAAGAGACCAATAGAATAAATACCAGGCTTCATAGAAATATAAGTAGTGGGGGGGGGGG
>NC_069004.1:12903929-12908596 GCF_001194135.2 Octopus bimaculoides | reverse complement strand
GTCGATTCATTTGACTAAAAATTCTTCAAGGCAATGCCCCAGCATGGCAGCAGACTAATGACTGAAACAGGTAAAAGATAAAAGATTAAAATGATAACAATTATGAGTTTTTGTTTTTTCTTTTCCAGACACTGGTCGTGGTTTAATGACAGTAAAGCCTTTACAACCAGGGGATGTTCTGATATCTGTACCGGCAGGATTGATCATCACTACGACTGTTGTCCTTAACAGTGATGTTTCATCCTTAATCAAAAGGTATTACTCTTTTACTGGTTTTATTCCTTGGACTGCAGCCATTCTGAGGGCCAAATTTGTGGTGTTTTAATCAGTTATCATCATCATCATCATCTGTTAATGTCTGTTCTCCATGCTGGCATGGGTTGGATGGTTTGGCAGGAGTTGGCCAGCTGGTGAGCTATCCAGGCTCCATTTTTTTCTATTTTGGCATGGTTTCTATGGCTGGATGCCCTTCCTAATGCCAACCACTTTACAAACTGTGCTGGGTGCCTTTTTATGTGGCACTGGCATGGGCACATTTCCATAATACCAGCACAGGTGTATATATGTGACTCCAACACGGATGCTTTTATGTGGCACAAGTAGTTTATGTGGCACCAGCGCCCACGAGCCTCAAGACTTGGATCTCTTGGCTGAGAGAGGGATGTAGAGGACTTACCTGGATGCATGGACAGCCAAGATTTTACTTAGCTTGACATGTCTTCTCAAACACAGCAAATCATCAGGAGTCTTGGTCCCTTGTCATCTCCTCTGTGGGGCCCAACGTCTGAAGACCCTTTCTCACCACTTCATCATATGTCTTCCTGGGTAAGAGGCTTGCACATCACCATCATCTCTATTTCGCTGTCTCTTACCCTTTCTCTCTCTTGCACTCTCACACTCACTCTCATTCTTGACCTCTCTCTCTCTCTCTCTCTCACACACTCTCTCCCTTCCACATGTTCCCTCCACAATTAGAGATTGGCATTTCATTGTCGAATTACGTATTTCAATCTGGTATTTATTTTATTTGGTGCTGCTTTAGTGTGTAGTCTGCTGCAGCATCCATAGTGTATGTTGTGAAATAACATGATGTGGATTAGGAATAGGGTTTAGGGTTAGGATAAGGGTTAGTCTGCACGCTCAAGTGTAAATGGCCAGGTAGAGTGTACACTACAACGGCACTATTTATCAACCTTAAGCAAATGTGCACTTCAAGGTTATTTAGTACTCTTCACACTTACATATTTCCATTCCTCCTGGCCTTTGTTCATTCCTCCTTCTGTTCCTTTCCTTGGTCTTCACTCCTTACATTTTTTGGTGCCACAAAAGAAATGCATCCAGTACATTCTATAAAGTGGTTGGTAATAGGGAAGACAACCAGCTCTAGGAACCAAGTCAAATGACACGTACGAATAGCAGTCTTTAGGAGCAGTAGCTTACAGTTGGAAATAAATGGCTTGGGCCGTGATGACACATCCAACCCATACCAGCATTGAAGTGCAAAATTGATGAAGAATCATAAAGTTATGTTTGAAAAAAGGGACGCAACTCTTATGAGGCAGTTTAACATTTGTAGACGTGAACACATATACATACTGACACGCACGTATATACATATATTTATATGACCATTTTCTGTACGTTTTTGTCTACTGAATTTCACTCACAAAGCTTTGAAAAACCCTTGGTAACTGTAGGAGACACTTGGAATCATCAGCTGTAAAGTGAACTTCTTAAACATACAGCTATGTCTGAACCTTTGGACATAGAGAAAAATAATGGGTTGAATCTGATCTGTTTAGAGTTATTAGTGGCCGAGCTGTGTGGATGTTAACAATAAGAGATTATATCACATGTTGAGAATATGGAAACCTGAATTCATATTCAACTGCTGTTGCTTTTTTTTTTCTACCTGGATATTTGATTATTTGATCAATTGCACTCATTGTCATTGAAGTTTTTAAATGAAGAGCTGGACCAGAAAACTGGTTGTGATAATGTGGTGCATGAAATGAAGCACCAGAAGCTCTGATGATTAAGCCAGACACTCAGAATAGATCATTATGGGATACCAAAGGTAGCCTTAAGATAGACACTACCTGGAAAATGAAAACCTGGGTACCCAGAGAACATTTGGTGTAGAACAGTTAAAGGTGAGCTGAAAGAAGTGGATCTTTGTTGGGACATCATCATCATCGTTTAACGTCCGCTTTCCATGCTAGCATGGGTTGGACGATTTGACTGAGGACTGGTGAAACCGGATGGCAACACCAGGCTCCAATCTAAATTTGGCAGAGTTTCTACAGCTGGATGCCCTTCCTAACGCCAAGGAATGGGAAAATGTTAAAGACTAAAGGCAGTGAGCTGATAGAATCATTAGCATGCTGGGCAAAATGCTTAGTGGCATTTTGTCCATCTTTATATTCTGAGTTCAAACTCCACCAAAGTTGACTTTCAGGGCTGATAAAATAAGTATCAGTTAAGCACTGGGGTTGATGTAATTTCCATATTCCCTCCACACTTGAAACAAGTAAAAGATACTAAAAGATACTTGTTTAAATTGTTGAAAGCTTTGAGAACAAGAAGAGAATTAAATGAAATAGATTTATAATAATTATGTCTGTCCTTCTCTTTCTATCTCTCTTTTGATAAATGGAACCTTGTCTTATGATTTCAGATGCAACCCACCAATCACTGCTCAGGCTGCCCTCTCTGTATTCCTATTGGCTGAGAGAGCAAAAAGCAGTGATTCAGTTTGGAGCAGTTATATTTCAATGTTACCATTGGAATTTGACACAATCACTAACTGGGAAACTGAGGCAGTAGATGCCTTACCACCATATACATCACGCCTGGCACAGAAGAGTTTGAAGACTTTTTATGATGCTTATGAAGCAATCTCTCAGTGCTGCTGTGTACTTGGTTATCCTTACCTTACCAGTGTTTTGACTTGCAAGAAAAATTTCCGCTGGGCATGGAATGTTGTCAACACTCGATGTGTTTACTTTGAGGTTCCGACTTCTCCTTACATTGAAGAATCTGGAAAGAATTGTGCTTTGATTCCATATCTAGACCTGTTGAACCATTCACCTGATGCAAAGGTCAGTTGAAAATATTGTAATGTATTTCGCCTATTAGAACTTTTAGCTTGGCAGCTGCTGGTCAGTTTATTGCAACATCTTATAATCTTTTAGATTATTCACATCATGAAAACTGTTTTAATATATTTTTGCTATCCTGTTCTCTCTTATTTTTTTTTATTATTGCCCACAAGGAGCTAAACAAAGAGGGGACAAACAAGGACAGACATAGGAATTAAGTCGATTACATCGACCCCAGTGCGTAACTGATACTTAATTTATTGACCCCGAAAGGATGAAAGGCAAAGCGGACCTCGGCGGAATTTGAACTCAGAACATAAAGACAGATGAAATAACACTAATCATTTCGCCCTGCGTGTTAATGTTTCTGCCAGCTCACCGCCTATTTTTGCTATCCTGTTGTCTCTTGCTCCTCTATATACCCAGGTCCCACCACTCACTGCATTCTCTCTCTCTCTTTGCATTCATTTGAACTAACAGCTCCCTATTCATGCACCCTTGACAATACTCTACCATCCTATTTATTTATATATAATGTTGTTGTCACTGTCTAATTTTTCCTGTCTTGGTTTGTGTTTGCTACCTTGGAATCCTCTGTTTAGTGGGTTAATCCACTACTCAGGAAGAGCTATTCTAAGAGTGCGTTCTGCCTCATCTTCGAAACGCCTAGTTTAGAATAGAGGCAGCTGATGAAGGAATAATTCCATAAGTGGCTCGTCTGCTTTCCTACGTGTTCATTCTGTTGTCTGTAAACAAAGTCCATTTTTGTGCTTTATGTTCCCATTCATTTTTCTGACGTCCTGTACCCGGATATGCATCTATATATACATGTAGATGTAGGTATGTACATATATGTATGTATACATCCATATGCTCATATATCATTTGTATTATATATATATATATATATCCAAAACAATTACAAAGAATATGGAGACTACTACATCTTCAAATTTTTTCTTTTAATTTAACAGTTAATTATACAGCATAATTAGTTAAAATGACTGACACATGTTTCTGCTGCATAGTGTCTGTGCACTTGTGTATGCAACCCACAATATTCTATGCAGCAGAAACACGTGTTGGTCATTTTAGCTAACTAATTATGCTGTATATTATTGACTGTTAAATTAAAAGGAGAAATTTGAAGATGTACCAGTCTCTGTATTCTTTGTAATTTTTGGGACTTATACTCTAGTGAAGCAAACCCAAATTTACCCAGCAGAAGAATTAAAGTGGGATTGCTTACTATAAGCAATCCTTGATGCTTCTTACTACTCGACGTGATTGGCCAGAACCTTGAATATACCTGAGAGCTCTTATTCTTACAGTATCTGCCTGGATAATTTATCCCTATATATTTAATGTGTGTGTGTGTGTATATATATATATATATAGAGAGAGAGAGAGAGAGAGAGGAGATGCACTTGCATAGCAAGTGACCTGATCTGAGATCGTGTGCTGGAACGAAAACAATTGCAGCGTGGAAGATGTTTATAAGCCATTTAAAATAACACACAAAATCCGTTAGATTCACTTCAACATTTAAATTTAATTTGTCAAAAT
>NC_069004.1:12897118-12903673 GCF_001194135.2 Octopus bimaculoides | reverse complement strand
AGCACAGAATTTTGTCAGTGAACAGGTCGCGGTCTCAAAGCGACGAAAATATTTTGACAAATTAAATTTAAATGTTGAAGTGAATCTAACGGATTTTGTGTGTTATTTTAAATGGCTTATAAACACCTTCCACGCTGCAATTGTTTATATATATATATATATATATTTATATACACAAACATACATATAAAACAGATTTCTTCTACATCACTCTCGAGGAAATAGTCCCACTGAGGCACTGCTAGAAGACATCTGCCCAGAACACAGGGTGTCCATAAATTATCTTTACAATTTGAAAAATTCAGAAAAAAATTAAAAATAAGCATAATTTAACAGAGATTTATTGGAAAAACAGCCATGCCTGCTGACTAGTTAAGGACTGAATTTTTGTTTTTTCGTTTTTTGTCTTGCAAATGCAGATTCACCAAACTGAATTTTTTCACCTGTCATTTTTTCTCAGGTTATTACTCAGTTCAACAAAGTCACAAATTGTTTTGAGATTCTTACCTTGGACAGCTACAGAAAATATGACCAAGTTTTCATCAAGTATGGCCCACACAATAATTCAGAGCTGCTTGTGGAATATGGTTTCATCATTCCTGATAATCCCCATAATTTTTATGAATTTTCTTTCGGTTAGTATTATATTCTTTAATTCTTTCAGTAGTTTCAGTCACCGGACTGTCATCATACAGAGGCAGCACTTTTCGGGGTCTTAGCCTATCATAGCTATTAACCCCAGTACTTATTCCTGTCTGGTACTTGTTTTATTTATTTCTTTATTTGATATCCTAAAACCAAGGTGTCATGTAAAAAGCATTGGTGTGGGTGCTGGTGCCCCATAAAAGGCACTGGTACCATGTAAAATGTACCCAGTATACTCTGTGGAGTGGCTGGCATTAGGAAGGGCATCCAGCTGTAGAAAGCAAGCCAAAGCAGAGACTATGGAACCTGGTGTGACCCCTGGCCTTGCCAGTTCCTGTCAAACCATCTAACTCATGCTAGCATTGGAAATGGACGTTAAATAATGATGATGATTTGCCAAACCACAAAGTTACAAGACATAAAAGGTCACTTAATAAACACAACACTGGTTAACAAGGTATACATAAACACAGAATCACACACACACACATGCAAGCTTCTGTTCAGTTTCCATTTACTAAATTATACTCATATATTGGTGTGGGCGCTGGTGCCACATAAAAAGCACTGGTGCTGGTACCATGTAAAAAGCACCCAGTACACTCTGTAAAGTGGTTAGCATTAGGAAGGGCATCCAACTGTAGAAACAGACTATTGAACCTGGTGCAGCTCCTGGTCTTGTCAGTTCTGGTCAAGCCATCCAACCCATGCCAGCATGGAAAACGGATGTTAAATGATGATGGTGATGATGATGATTTGCCAAACCACAAAGTCTTCCAAAACGGTGACCGGGACCCTTGTCACAGCCTCCTTCATCTTCAAAACAACTGCCCCTGGGGTTCTCCTTCAGCTTGGGGAACAACCAAAAGTCACAGGGAGCAAGGTCTGGACTGCAGAGAGACTAAGGGACAGTTTTGATGCCCATGTCTGTTAAGTAGTTGGTTACCAGGATACTCGTTACTGAGCACCCTGGGAACAAACTTTGCACTAATTTTGCTCATGTTCAGATCTTCATGAATAATTCTGTGTACAGTTGCCATGCCAAATCCAAACTGTTTGCTTATTGCCTTTATAGACACACAATGGTCTTTCTCCAGAAAATTGTAAATTTTTGTCAACCAGCTTTCATGTTCTGATGTCCCTCTCCCTCCCACGTCTCTCGTTGACCCTCACCTTCTCTCTGACATCCTTGAAATTCTTGTGCCCGTGAAAAAGTCCATCCATAATCTCTCTGGAGCATTCCATAAGTTTCTGTGGTGTTTTTTTTTCCCAGTTTAACTCCAAACTTTATTGCACAGAGTGCATCTAAATTGTCTTCATGTCTCAACCACATTTTGCAAGGTAGTCAGCTGTAAAAGCAATGTTTAGTAGGGTGTGTTCAAAGTGCTGTTACAGCTGTCTCCTTCAATCAGGAATAACAAAGGTTGCCAGATTGGAATTATTAGATGTATAGTAATGATGTACTAAAGTTACAACAATCTAGGGTAATTATAACTGCTTCTCCTAAAACAGTCTCAAAACTTCTGGAAGGCACCTTGTATTTTCAACTGTTTTGCACTAACATTTAACAATTCCTTCTTTCTAGACACCATCAGAGACTTTTCAACCTGCCTCAGTATTGCTTGCCTCCGGCAAAAGGAAGAAATACTTGAGAAATATAACCTGAAAAAGTAAGTTGTCCTAATTATTTCTGTATAAGGGGTTGGTCACTCTCTCCTCCCTCCTTAGTCTCTGTTGGTTGTCTTAGCACCAGCTTCTGCTCCTTGGACATCTTAGCAGAGTTTACTTTATGGTAATCATTCTGAACAGATAACATTAGTTTGCTCCTTGCAGATGTTGTTGGCTGTTTAGCCATTGTTCAAATATGATCAAGCTTGCCTATGATCAGCGGCGTTTCAACTGGAACCATCCTGAAGTGTATCTTGCCCTTTAGCAGTCAAACTACTCTGTCAAATGTCCTGCTAATTTCATTATGTTTTGAATTAATCATGCATTATCTTGTAGCTGAGAGATTTCAATGAGGTTTTTGTTTACTTTTAGAACGACATTGTAGAGTAATAGTGAGAGGTTGGATTTGGCCAGTTTGAACATGTTTGGTTGATGAAGCTGGGGGCTTCCCAGATTAGTGGTCTCAGAGACATTATCAGGTGTAGAACCGACCATGTCCACCAGTGCTCTCCATTCCTGGTGGCCCTGTGCCAGCCCCTCTGCATTCTCCAAGGTGCTGTCAAGCCTGTGGAGATCTTCCCCAACCATGTCCAGCCAGGGCTTTACTTTCATTTAGCGCAGCAGCTGTGGGCTAAAAGAGGCCCTTGTGGTAAGCCCCACACCATTTTAAACATAAAACAGGTAAAATATTTTGGCTGCATATGGCTGGTTTAAATGCTAAAGGGTTAAGAGTACATCATCCAATGTGTCCTTTTTTATTTTGAACACAGTAAAAGATGAGCCCTGATTGAAAGAACCCTATAGTCAAAGATATTCCATCTGTAACCATTTTATGTTTTTATATATTGGGAACTAGACTAAATAGTTTAGTGTGTCTTTTCTTCCTCATAAGACAGTTGTGAGCTCTGATTAGACACTATCGAGACTTTTGGTACTTTATTATCAAAGGCGTTCTACCCATGACCATCCTGTCATTTTGTATCTTTCTTTTTTTAAAGTTGGATAGCTGTGGTTTGAAAGGGATTTGGCTGCTTTTTCTAGTATGTATAACGACCACATGAAGGCTCCCTTGCTCACATTCAGGCTCATCATCAATTTTGTTAACCTCACCAGTCTAAGAAAGAATGATTTGCAAAGGTCATGGACCTTTCCTCTGTTCCCCACCCCTGTCTAACTTAAAAGGACTTGTTAAGTAATTTCCTAAATTATTGCCCTTTTTTGTTTTTCTTCTTCCAGGCAATTACACTATCTTGGAGATACGGGAATTTCCTGGAACCTACAGTCTGTCTTACACATTCTTAATATGTCTTGGCAAGAACTGTAAGTCTGTATAAATGCATAAAAGTTGTACTAATTTTAATGTGATTTTCTAATTCTGAGTTACAAGACTGAAATATTTGACTCAGTTTTACTTCCACCTCTCTTAAGTTTTCAAGTGAAAACAAACCGAAATTTCTTTTCTCTTATCTATTACTGAATCCATGCTAGAGCACCTGGGATTGACTTTGCCTTTCACCCTTTCGGGGATTGATAAATTAAGTACCAGTTACGCACTGGGGTCGATGTAATCAACTAGTCCCCTCCCACAAAATTTCAGGCCTTGTGCCTATAGTAGAAATTATTATTATTATTATTATTATTAAGGTGGTGAGCTGGCAGAATTGTTAGCATGGTGGGCGAAATACTTAGCAGTATTTTGTCTGCTGCTACGTTCAGAGTTCAAACCATGTGGTTGGTAAGCAAGCTGCTTACCACACAGCCACTCCTGCGCTATGTGTGTATTCATCCTTATTTTATTTTTTTTATCCAATTTTAGAAAAATTGATGAACGTCTTTTACAATTCAAGAGCATATTAAGCTTATTGGTGTGTGACTTTTGGCCCACCCTGTGTATATATGTGTGTGTGTGTGTATAGATATAAACAAACTAACATTTGTTTTTATTAGAAGCATCGAAATGTGTATTGTACGATACAAACAAGAAGATATATTTTCAGACACAGAATTGCCTTTAGAATAGCAGAAATACTGGGTAAATTACCCTTACAAGGCGGAAAAATTTGTCAACAAGCAGCTATAGCTTCTAGTTTGATAAGCGTTAATGCATGAATATCTCAGACCTTGAGTCACTCTGTTACTTCTGCTAAATATTAATAAATATATATATATATTTATTAATATTAGGCGCAGGCATGGCTGTGTGGTAAGAAGCTTGTTTTGCAACCACATGGTTCCGGGTTCAGTCCCACTGCATGGCACCTTGAGCATGTGTCTTTTACTACATCCTTGGGCCGACCAAAGCCTTGTGAGTGGATTTGGTAGACGGAAACTGAAAGAAGCCTGTTGTATATATATGTGTGTGTGTGTGTGTGTGTTTGTTTGTCCCTCCACCATCGCTTGACAACCAATGTTGGTGTGTTTACGTCCCTGTAACGTAGCAGTTCGGCAAAAGAGACTGATAAAATAAGTACTCGGCTTATGAAGAATAAGTCCTGGAGTCGATTTGTTCAACTGAAGGTGGTGTTCCAGCATGGCCGCAGTCAAATGACTGAAACAAATAAAATATAAAAGAATAGACAATATATGAAAAGGAATATAATTTCTTGAATTATTATTATTATTATTTACTTATTTGAAGGATTTGCGTGCTTTTTTCCCCCTACACAAGTTGACTGAACTAAGATCATATTCACTTATTACTGTAGTCATTTCTTCATTTTCCACATCCATTTTTCCATGCTGGTATGGATTGGACAAACCTTTTTTTTGCAACCAGATGCTAACCCTTTTATGCACTCCTTGTGACATGAAGTGATATTTTCTAAACTATTTATTCTCACATTTTCAGGAATTGTTGGGAGTCCTGTTTGTCTAAGAAAGAATGGCCACCTGAGGTTTTGGAGTTTACCATAAATCTCGTCAAGTTTATTATGGACAAACATTCATCAGAACTGCAACTGTTGGAACCAAGGACACAGGTCAGTGGATCACATTTTGAATTGCATTAGTGAATCCACAGTTTAGTTTATTCTTGGTTCTACTTTTATTGTTATTTTAATTACACTGGACAACAAAATTTATATTTTCTTTTGTCTTTGGTCAGTAAGTGTTATTTCCTATTTGCTTCTATCTAGAAATCAAAGGAAATGACTACTATTCCCTTCAAATTTTGCTTTTGGGACCTGGACATCAATGTCTTGAAACTGACCTGTTTTCCATTACATTTCAAACATATTCAGCACTGAGTTACTGAAGCAGAAATATCGTTATAGCAAATATTGTCAATTGCTTGACCTTAACCACTTGAGCATGTCCTTGAGTGGCTGACAATATGTGCATCTCTGACCATTAGCAGCAGTAGTAAGGGGGCATCATAGCCTTGTGTTGAGAGGGATTCTTTGGGTTTGAATAAATATTGTAACGAAAGCAAAGTCTGGAGGAAATATTAGCTATTTTTCATACTAAGTGTAAGCAAATAGGAAATAACAGTTTCTACCTAGGGACAAAAATCATGTTACACAATGTAATTATTTAATAATTTTTTCTACTACATTGTGGTGATGGGGAAAGTTGAAGGTGTATAGCTTAGTGATTAAAGCATAGCTTCCCAAAGTGGGCGATTTCAACTTAAAGGTGGGCAATGGGCGAATTCCTAGAAAATGGTGGGCGATTTGAGATTTTGGTGGGTGACAGTGAATTTTTAGAAATTAAGTGTTCATTTACTGATATCTAGGCATGCCTAGAATAAGAACGCACGTTTATCGATTTGATTACTTGCATGAGATGTCCCTTTGTATTAAAAAAGCGGACTTGTTTACCGATTGAATATTTTTGTCACATTCATTGAGATAGTTGTCATATGTGCTAAAAATAGCAGCCAAATAGGCCTAGGCCTTAAATCACACTCCACCACAATTTTTTTTGGTATAATCATATGTGAAGTCCTGCATATAGAATTTAAATTCACAAAAATTTTCTGAAAATTCCGAGAAATAAATAAAAGTTATGAGTGGTTATATGTCATGCGTAATTCTAGGTTTTCATATCAAAACACAAATGCTATTTTCAGGATGTTGACAAAATGTGCAATCATGCACAAAATGACAGCTTTGAAATCGTGTTTCTTGACACAATTTTTCTGTTTCCTTTTTGCAGAAGCTAAAATATGGAGAACAAGTGAGAAGACTCTGGCAAGAACAAGTGAACATTCTGAACAAAATGATGGAGGAGTTGAACTCTAAA
>NC_069004.1:12893071-12897018 GCF_001194135.2 Octopus bimaculoides | reverse complement strand
TCAACGGTTAACAAAATAATGAATAAATATATCATTTCTATTTCGCTTGCAAGATACTTGATGTGAATTCGTGTGTTGAAACAAATTTCATTGTGTCTAGGGAGAATCATTACACCAATAATAACACACACACTGGCTTAATTCCACTCTTTTATTATGAGTCAATTGGTTAAACGGTCAGTTGTTTTAATTGTCAAAGCTCTTTCATTGCTATTTGCAATCTTTTCAGTGACTATCCCTCCCAGTTCGCTATGGAGGCTTTGTTTGCTTGTCTGAGACTTTGTGTGCGTGTGTGTGTGTAGTTAAGGAGCGGAGATAAGGGTGATGATGACTGATAGGTTTGAATGTGCATGCATTTGTACAGGTGTGTATGGCAGTGGGATCACCTGTGTGTTAGTCCACGTGTGCACACAGGCCTTACTGACTTATTCAGGGTTTGGCTTTTGACTTCATTGTTTTGTTTTTGTCACTGAAAAGGTTGCAAACAAAAAAACTGAGATGAACAGGAAAAAAAAAAGGATCATTTAACCGACAAGTTAAATGATTGGTTAGTTTATTCATTAGATATTCAACCAATTTAATAATAAAAGTGTGAAATTGAGCCAGTATGTGTGTGTTATCAATATTGGCATAATGATTCTTGCTTGGCACAACAAAATTTATCATTTGTATTTCATAAAGATGTTGGAGATTTTTATTGAAAATAATTCAGTTTTCAGACTAAAATTACATGGTGAGCTCAAATACAAAGAACTCACTGATGTAAAATAATGACCAGCCAGGAACTTTTGAACTAGAGATATTCTATGAACCTGTCATGTGTTAGCTGTGACTCAGAGTGTATGACTATAAAGAGAACACTAATATTTACAGGGGAGGAGAAATTTGATGTAATATGTTTTGTAAAGGCCATCAGTCACAAAAATACAGTGAACAGGCTTTGACTAGAATTCAAAACCAAGGAATATCTTTGGCCACAGATTTGCATGAGTAACAACAACTGAAATGGTGTTAAACAACAGGAGAAAGTATTTTCTTGGTAATTATTTTATCAATTGCAGAAAGATGAAAAGTGATGTCAGCTTTATCAGGATTTGAACTCAGATCAACCGGACATCTAATTAAATATTGTATAAGTATCCAGTTCTAGTAAATTGCTGCCTCGACCATTTTCAACCTCACAACAGACTGATGGAACATTTTGGATATAAAATATCACAGATTGCAAAGAAAAAGTTCCAAAAAGGCTATTATTAGTATTTAAACATGTTCCTCCACCTGTTGCCCAGTGACAATAAAAGGTTATTATGACGAGCTGATAATCAGAGTCTATATACAAATCCATTTCTTTTGTTTTACAGTACACAACTGTCCTCACACATACATACACATAGCCATCATTGGAAAGTTCCTAGTTGTTTACAGATTGTTTCTAGTTCTGTAGTTACCCAGGTAGGTGGAGAGGCACCTCGATCTTGTAGTAACTGTAGTTTGTTCACGTTGCCCTGTAGTAAGTCTATGATGTTCCGATACTCTTCATCCCATATGTCTGAACTGGTCTTGGTCTTCAGTTTTTTCTTAAGAGGCTGCAAAAGAAGAATATTGTGCCTGAAGTGTAAGAATGTGTGTGTGGTGGGGAGGGAAGTATATGGAGAGATGAGTATGTAGGTATATGTGTATGTGTGTGTAGATATATATGCAGAGATGAGTATGTAGGTATATGTGTGTAGATATATATATGCAGAGATGAGTATGTAGGTATATGTGTGTAGATATATATATGCAGAGATGAGTATGTAGGTATATGTGTATGTGTGTAGATATATATGCAGAGATGAATATGTAGGTATATGTGTATGTGTGTTGATATATATGCAGAGATGAGTATGTAGGTATATGTGTATGTGTGTAGATATATATGCAGAGATGAGTGTGTAGGTATATGTGTATGTGTGTAGATAAGCCTGTAGGTATGTTACCGTTTACCTTTTATTTGTTTCGGTCATCAGATTGTGGCTGTGCTGTGGCACCACCTGGAGTCATGTAGAAATAAATTTAAAAAACTGGCACTCTGTTATGACAGCGAGTGTTCCAGCTGATCCAATCAACAGAACAACCTGCTCCTGAAATTAATGTGCAGGTGGCTGAGCACTCCACAGACACGTGTACACTTAACGTAACTTCTCAGGGAGATTCAGCATGATACAGAATGTGACATGGCTGGTCCTTCTGAAATACAGGTACAACTTATTTTTGCCAGCTGAGTCGACTGGAGCAACATGAAATAAAGTGTCTTGCTCAAGGACACAATGCGCTGCCGAGAATTGAAATCAAGAGTTTACAATCTGGAGCCAAATACTCTAACCACTAAGTTATGTACCCTCACTGTAGAGACAAATACTGTTGGCAGGCAGTGCAGAGACAAACCTATTATTCTTTTACTTGTTTCAGTCATTTGACGGCAGCCATGCTGGAGCACCGCCTTTAGTTGAACAAATGGACCCCATGACTTATTCTTTGTAAATCTAGCACTTAATATATTGGACTTTTTTGCCAAACCGTTAAGTTACGGGAACATAAACATACCAACATCGGTTGTCAAGTGATGGTGGAAGGACAAACACATACATACACACACATATATATATATATATATATATATATATATGTATATATATATATACACACAATGGGATTCTTTCAGTTTCTTACTCTATTTTATCAAACCTGATTCTAACTCTTTACTTGGCAGATCCCAACTTTGGACCCCATAGATCCATGTAGATCCACTAAGATGGCACTACTCATGTGTTCAGTGTAAACTGTTTTATTACCCACTAATTATTCATCATCATCATCATCAACAACATCTAAGCTCTGTTTTCCATGCTGGCATGGGTTGGACGGTCTGACCAGATCTGGATAGCAAGAGAACTGCACCAGGTTCCAGTCTTATTTCTTCATTGCCCACAAGGGGACAAACAAGGACAGACAAAGGGATTAAGTCGATTACACCGACCCCAGTGTGTAACTGGTACTTAATTTATCGACCCCGAAAGGATGAAAGGCAAAGCCGACCTCAGCGGAATTTGAACTCAGAACATAGAGACAGATGAAATACCGCTAAGCATTTCGCCCAGCATGCTAACCCTTCTGCCAGCTCACTGCCTTTTGATTTGGCTAGGTTGATTTTGATTTAGCTCCAGTCTGATTTGGCGAGGTTTTTACAGCTAGATGCCCTTCCTAATGCCAATCACAGAGTGTGCTGGGTGTGTTTTATGTGGCACCAGCATGAGTGCTTATGCATGGTACTGGCATGGGTGCTTGTAATTAATATCTTTCAGTTAAGATGAAAATGGGAAAAGTAATAAAATGAATTGAGTAGAAAAACATTAAAAAGTTTGGGGTCCATGGGAGAATTCATTTTAATAGAAAGGGGTAATTGGTAGTGACAAGGATTAGAACCACTGCCTTACCTATATTTTATTGATCATACCATTGGGTACTCACTGAAGTAATGTTTAAACCTTGAAGCATCCCACCATTTCAAAAGTTGTAGCTCTTGTACCGCTATACTTTCTACATTAAATGTAAAGATAATAACTGATGTATCTTACCTCCTCAGATTCTGTATCTGACATGTGTTGAGCCTCAACTGTTGTTTCTTGATCCTGAAATAAAACAAAATTCTATTTTCTTAAACATTTCCAGAACAAATTTTATTAAGACTACAACTAAGTTTAGAGCAGGGGTCGCCATGGGCATATGGTGTAGTGTGGTTAAGAGCGTGGGCTACTAACCCCAAGATTCTGAGTTCGATTCCAGGCAGTGAACTGAACAACAACAACAACATTGAAAAATACCTTAGGAATGAGAACCCAGGTTTGAAATTTCCTTAAGACACCTGATGAAGGCTGGAGGGTATATCAGCTGAAACGTTGTGTTAA
>NC_069004.1:12887182-12893061 GCF_001194135.2 Octopus bimaculoides | reverse complement strand
GAGAACCCAGGTTTGAAATTTCCTTAAGACACCTGATGAAGGCTGGAGGGTATATCAGCTGAAACGTTGTGTTAACAACGAACAAGATGAGGACAAATATCCATCAAATGTATATAATGTACATAATTACCCATCTCTTAAATATAGAACTGTACTTAATTAATATTATTATTATTTATTTTCTTGTACACACCCAGTGGTGGATGAGGGGGGTCAAAGATTCCATGAAGGGGTCGATGGTCTAAAAAGTTTGGGGATCCCTGTGCTACAGGGTTAAACTGCTGGTTGCTGTATTAAATGTGTTGACATCCGTTGAAGTATTGTTTCCAATGTTGATGAAATGTCAAAATTATTTCATTTCTAAACAATTCTATTTTTTTCTGGCCAACAAATATACATTTCTATACATTGAGTGATTTGCAGCAATGTCATTGGAGAAGTGGAAGGAAGTTACATATCTTTTGGGATAACAAATATTATTTTAGTAACCACAGTACATGGCTCAATGGTTAGAGCATGAGGTAGTGAGTTCGATTCCTAGACCAGGCTGTGTGTTATGTTCTTGAGTAAGACACTTTATTTCACATCAGTCCAGTTCACTCAGCTGTAGAAATAAGTTGCGACGTCACTGGTACCAAGCTGTATTGGCCTTTGCCTTTCCCTTGGATAACATTGGTGGCATGGAGACGAGAGACTGCCATGCATGAGCCACTGCTGGTCTTCCATAAGAAACCTTGCCCAGACTTGTGCCTTGGAGGGGAACTTTCTAGGCATAATCTCATGGTCATTCATGATTGAAGGGGGTCTTTACCATTTATTTTTTTTAACTAAATATTATTGTAAATTTTTAATGATCCATACATTAAATGTTAACAGAGTAATTTGCACTGGTGTGGCCTCTAGATAGCATTAATATACAAGCAGCAAGATGGTAGAATTCTACCGTCTTAATGTAAAGGCAGCAAGGCAGTAGAATTCTACCGTCTTAATGTAAAGGCAGAAAGTCGGTAGAATTCTACCATCTTAATGTAAAGGCAGTAAGACGGTAGAATTGTTAGCATTTCGTCCTTTTTTGTGTTCTGGGTTCAATTGCTGCTGGGTTTGACTTTGCCCTTCATCTGTTCAAGGTCAATAAAATAAGTACCAGTTGAGCACTGGGGTTGATTTAATTGACTCAGCCCCTCCCACAAAATTTCTGGTCTTGTGCCAAAATTTGAAACCAACATAGCGTAATAGTACTGTAGTGGACTCTCTATGACCCACTTGCCCTCATCTCTAGATATCATTAATATAATGTAACTACAATTGTATCAACAGATGTAACAAACTCGTGAAGATTGGACATCACAGAAACTGTACTGAGATGTGCAAAAGTTAATGTTGTATTGTATATCATTCTTCATGATAATATGTGAAAGAACCTATGATGGTGATGAGGATGGTAGAAGTGTGGTAGTGGTGGTGGTGGTGGAAGTGATGGTAAATTGGAAATATGTCTGACCTTCAATAAATCTTCTGGACTATCTTCAGGTTGCTGTTTTTTATTTTGCTCTGGTTTCCAAGCAATCACAAAATCTTCATTGATGATAAGTCTTTGAGACGAGAGGTATTTGGCCTGCTTGAAACCATCACAGCTGTATGCCGTCTGCAATGAAATTGTAAACCACTAATTAGTCACGATGTACAATTTACCAGGGTGAAAAGGTCAGGGTAGAGTATTACAGATAAAGATACTATAACAGTGTGTGTTTGTGTGTGGTATATATGTATAGATAGATAGATAGAGAGAGAGAGAGAGAGAGAGAGAGAGAGAGAGAGAGAGAGAGAGAGAGAGCTATAGGTACTTTGACAATAAGTGAGACCATTCCAAGTTGTAGCTTCCATTTACTGGAAGCTTATAAAAGACATCATGAAAGTATCATGGTTGAATTGATTCAAACAAAAAATTCTTTTTTACAAACCAATGTGTGTGTATGTATATATACACACACATACATATATGCACACCATATATACAGTGTCCAGGCTGGTCAGATCTACTGACCACCACTAATGAAGTTGCCACAATCCACTGAACATAAAAGTCTATGCTCCCCAAACAACACAGTTCACAAGGAAATCTCCTTCAGTAGGGGGTGGGGGAAATATTTTTATTGGTAGGGGTGAATTACAAGTGTGGAATACAGCAGCTTTATTGTTTGTTATTCATATGTAACTTATGAGGTGGGCATAGCTGGAACCCGTTTGATCATAGTGTCTACTTGGTCAAAGCCAAATTGGGGCTAAACAACAACCCAGGCTCAGACAGATTTAATATCTTCTACACAGAAGCCAAATAATTCTTCCTTTGCAATAAAAGAAGAAAGAAGTTTACTTACATGATTTAGAAAAGTTATTGCAGTGTCCTGAAGTATTATTTCTTTTGTAGAATTTGACATTAGAAGACATTGTGGAACCAGAGACTCACAGTTGGTCTCCTGGGCAAATGAGGCAAATGCCTCAATAGCCTGGTGATGGAGCAGACTGTTAGAATCAAAGAGCAAATGTTGAAATATTTTTGGAAAAGTGGACCCCATTTTCGCAGAAACCTAAAAATAAAGAATTTTTTTTTAAAATCATTTTACAGATTTTTATTTTGATTATACTGAAAATTTGTAATAATGCAAAGTTTAGGTCTCTGACAATTATATCATCATTGTCAATTTAATGCCCACATTTCCATGCTTGCATGGGTCAGGCAGAATTTGTTGAGACAAATTTTCTACAGCCAGATGCTCTTCCTGTCATCAACCCTTACCTTTTTACAAGCAAGGTAATATTTCTCCAGGTCAGATGTGTTTTTACAGAAGGCTGAAAACAAACAGCAGTACCTCTTGTAGGATGGTGACACCTGTTTGCAATTATTATGCAATCACAAGGCAAACAGATAAATATGACATGGAATTCTTTCAGTTTGCATTTCCCAAATTCACTCACAAGGCTTTGGTTAGCTCAGGAGTATAGTAGAAGACACTTGCCCAAGATGTCACACTGTGGGAGTGAACTTGCAACCATCTAGTTGGGAGGTAAGTTTCTTAACCACACAGCCAAGCCTTACACACACACACATTGGGCAACAGCAGGATTAAGTTCCTAGCAGACCTAAGAATGTGGTCTAAGATCAATTCCTGATGGCCACTTTTTCACTGTATCCATTGCTTAATGTCCTCAGAAGTCATGACTGTGATCATCATCATCATCATCGTTTAACATCCGCTTTCCATGCTGGCATGGGTTGGACGATTTGACTGAGGACTGGTGAACCGGATGGTTACACCAGGCTCCAGTCTGATCTGGCAGAGTTTCTACAGCTGGATGCCCTTCCTAACGCCATCCAATGGATAAATATCTTTAAGAATAAAACGTTTTAATCAATTTTAGTATAAGAAATATTCTCACCCCAACCCTTCATAAACACACACACACACACACTCTCTCTCTCTCTCTCTCTCTCTCTCTCTCTCTCTAAAATATTCTTAGTAAATCGGTAATGCTCAATGTTCTAACAATTCTGCCAATCCACAGTGATGATGAGGATGATAAAAATAACAACAACAATAAGCTCTTACTTCATTATTTTGTAAGTCAACTTTGCCAATCTCTTTCAAAAACAACGAAGTAGCTAAACGTAGAATTTCATCTGGTTCCAAATCAAATAATTTTTCCAATGCGTTCAGAATCTGTTGACAAAATAAACAAGAATTAGTGACAACATTTAATCTCATTCAAGACCAAGTCAAACAAACAATATTGATTTCAAATTTTGGGACAAGGTCAACAATTTTCAGAGAAGGGAATAAGTCAATTCCACCCCCCCCTCCCCAGCATTCGACCTGTACTTATTTTGTCAACCCCATCCTGAAAGGCTGTAAGGCAAAGTCGTCCTCAGCGCAATATGAACTCAAAACATGAGGATGGGCAAAACATTGTTGAGCATTTTGCCCATCATGCTAACAATCCTGCCTGCTTGCTGCATTAAGTCAAACATTGTTGGTTTCAAATTTTGGCACAAGGTCAGCAATTTAGGGGGGGGAATAAATCAATTACATTGATCCCAGTGTTCAACTGGTACTTATCTTATCAACCCTGAAAGGATGAAAAGCAAAGTTGACCTTGGTGCAATTTGAACTCAGAATGTAAGGACAGACAAAATCTGACTAAGCATTTTGCCTGGTGTGCTAACGAGTCTGCCAGTTCAGCACCTGAAGTCAAACAATCAATATTAACAATACTGTAAAAACCCATGTAATTTGCGCACTTGTGTAATTTAGGTCGGATGTGTTTTCACAGAAGACTGGAAACAAACAGCAGCACCACTTGTAGGATGGTGACACTTGTTTGCAATTATTATGCAATCACAAGGCAAACAGATAAATAAATCTTGTGGGATGAAAGGTGGTAATATTATGCCAGTTTGGACAGAAGAAATACATAATTGGAAGGATTAGACACTGGAATTCTAAAGGAGAAAGGAACGGTAGAATTAAGTGGCTGTGGATGACAGAAGTATTTGTATTGCTTGTTGAGAGGAAGAAAATCCATTTTAGTTGCAGGAGAGAAGAGAGAAAGAGGATAGGTTTGCACCTGAAACTTTACCCATGTACTGTAAATAAAAGAACAATAATATTTTGTGTGATATAAGAGGTACATACGGAAGATATGTGTGCTGGCTTCATGACTGGGAGTAACTGGGCTGATGTAGCAAGAAGACTGCTGAGTATGAGAGAATGATAACACTTGCTGCCAGCTGAGTTGCTCAACTTTGGCTCAGCTGACCACATCATTGCCAGACGTTGTAAAACCAAATAATGAAGGGTGCTTCCTGATTGGGATAATGTCACCAAATATCGACTTAAACTGTGGAGGCACTTGAGGACATCAAGCTGTAAATGGAAGAAAGAATACCAGTTAAGTGGTTATCATTAAAAAGGACAGTAAATAAGTGTTATAGGTTCAAATCCAGCAATAGGCATTTTAAAAAACTGCATAATCATTTCTGAGCATCATAATAAATAATTATCTTTCAAATGAATAATTCAGTGGATTTTGAAAGGCAAGATGGACAAATATATACAAGGTATATATCGATAGAACTTGTTATAGTGGACTGAATGTGTTGTCACCCAGTTTGACAACCACCTTGTTCTTGGGTACTGTCATATGTTGTTTTACAATTATAAGTCAAGCAGCCAGATTTTACATGTGTGATCCGTTTTATTTACATCTCAGGGCTATTAATAGATGTGTGCACATGCACGCACGATTAAAAGGACATAATCCAGTGTTATGTCCGGTTACAGGTACACTGGTGCAAGCATTTGGATCACCTCTCCAGTCTGATGTTTCACCTTCCTTTCCAAGATTATCAGAGACTCTACACTGTCCCTCCTCCAACTCACGGCTAAAGAAATAATCTCCTTTGATTAAATGTTGTTGAGAAAGAAGTATAACTGAGTGACTGGGCAGAGTGTATTACTGGTATTTTGTAGATGCTGGAGATCTTAATTAGACAAATGAAAATAAATTCTCAGGAGATATTTAATTCAGTTATAAAACCATTTCTGTAAACATATTCTGTTTAATAGAAAAAAATAAAACAAAACACCATTAAACACACTTACATAAGACTTCATATCTTTGTCAGAGAATGTTTCCGAGGAACACAAGCTGTGGATGATTTTTGCACTGGTCTGCACCAACTCACTTTTAAGGGGAGATGATATTGTTTCTTGAAGTGTATCTAATTGTGCAAGACTCCAGAGAGAAAGATTGTTCGCTGGTGGGTATAACTTGAGAATTTCTTCCTAAAATACAATTGTTAGCTATAAAAACAGTTTTGA